>NC_139398.1:74889960-75074960 GCF_054392235.1 Sus scrofa
GTGCAGGGTATGAGGGTGTGTTCTAGTTTCATTGTTTTGCATGCAGCTGTCCAGGTTTCCCAGCAATACCTGCTGAAAAGACTGTCTTTTTCCCATTTTATGTTCTTGCCTTCTTTGGCAAAGATTAATTGGCTGAGTTAGGCTCTCAGCAGCTCTCTGGATGCTGCCTGGAATTGTTCTGTGGTTTGGGAAAAGGCAAACCTTCCCCAGGTGTCTGGGTTTATTTTTGGGTTCTCTATTCTGTTCCATTGGTCTGAATATCTGTTTTGGTATACACTGTCTTGTGTGTACAGAGTACCACACTGTCTTTATGACTGTGGCTTTGTAATATTGCCTGAAGTCTGGGACAGTTATACCTCCTGCTTGGTTTTTGTTCCTCAGGATTGCTTTGGCAATTCTGGGTCTTTTGTGGTTCCACATAAATTTTTGTATTGTTTATTCTAGTTCTGTGAAACATGTCCTTGGTAATTTGATAGGAATTGCATTGAATCTGTAGATTGCTTTAGTTAGTATGGCCATTTTTACAATATTAACTTTTCCAACCCATGAGCATGGACTGTCTTTCCTTTTCATTACATCTTCTTTAATTTCCTTGATTAATGTTTTATCATTCCTAGATTCGTTACTCAGACAAGGAAAGAAGAGAGAAACTCAGTCCAAAAGAATAAAGCTCCCAGCACAAGGGCTGAGGGAGCTCACAAAGTTTGAGGGAACACAGTCCATAAACCCACCCTCACCTTTGATACCAAGATCTGGTTTGAGGGTTCCTAAGACCACCGTCATTGTTGATAATTCATAGCAGGACTTAGAACTCACTGAAAGCTATTATATTCACAATTACAGTTTACATTAGGGAAGGGATATGGATGAAAATCAGCCAAGGAATCATGGGCAGAGTCCAGGGGAGCTCCAAATGCAGCTTTCCATTGTATGCTTCACATGGAGCCATGGACAGTGCTATTTTTCCCAGCAACAATGTGTGACAAACAACGCATCAGAATGTTGCCAACCAGAGATGCTCCCCTAATCCTTGGCATCCAGCATCTTCTATTGGTACTCCATCCTGTAGGCAGCCATGTAGCTGTCTGCCTACATGGCTGATCTCAGTCTCCAGCCCCTCTGGACACTGAGCTGACACAACATGACCCAAAACATCCATGCTAAATCATGCTGTTAGACTGTCTGGCAGGACCCAACATCCCCGGGCAAACAAAACACTCTGACACATGATGTTCCAAGGCCTTAGAGATTGTTTCCCAGAAGCAGAGGACAAACAGCAGACCTCTTCGGGGCAAGGTTAAATTCTTCACTACACAGACCCCAGCACAGATGCTTTTCCTGACCCTCATCACCCTCACTTCAGCAGAGCATGCTGGGAAATGCGTGAGCTGGGAGCCAGACAGGCCTGTGCAGCCTTGACCACATATCCCTAAATGACCTCACCAGTCATTCACTTCTCAGAGCCTCCACTTTCTCCTTTGGAAAATGGAGATAGGAATGCCTACCCCCTTGCAGTATTTGTAAGGATTCAAATTAATGTTTTTAGCGTACTTAATAGAATGCAGATGCGTAGTAGGTACCCAATAAACTAACGAGCCTTTTCCTATGCAGTCCTTTTTTCATCCTTCTCTCTCTCTCTGTTGTTCTGTGTCCTTTGCCAACCTTCCATCTTCTCTCAGGATAGGAGGATGTCACTTCAGTGTGCTGTGACTAAGGAAATGCTAAACGCAAGGGACCCACATTGTGCGGCAGCCTTGGGATACCCTGCCCCCAGAGATGGCCCCTGCTGGTGTCTGGTGCACAAACTGAGCTGTCCCCTGCTGGGTTAAACAGGAGCTAACACTTGTAATGACTTAGCTGCTTTCCAGATCTGGTGTGAATTGCAGATGAAAATGTGTTTTCCAAAAATACTGGGGCTGCTATAGATGTCTGGGCCTGTTTCACCTTTGGTTACACAACTGTCTTGCCTAGGTTGCTCTTCTGGGCTCACAGCGATGGCTGGGCTCACGTGCCAGAAAACTTTCCTAAGAACAGCCCTGTTTTAGATTCTTCCCACTGCACAGAACCTAAAACACCCAAGAGTGACATTGACCATGTTATAAGGCAAGGTCTTGGTAAGGCTGGAACTTGTATCATCCTGAGTTAGGCTTATGTGACTGAGTTAGGCTCTCAGCAGCTCTCTGGATGCTGCCTGGAATTGTTCTGTGGTTTGGGAAAAGGCAAACCTTCCCCAGACCCACATTCTGTGACTGAGATCAGCCTTCCATGTACACTTTCCCCCAAAATACCTTCACAGCTCCAATCATGAAGAAGAAAATGTCCTGGCTTAGGGCCTCTGTTTTCAGACTGCTAATATCGAGGCATAGATTTGGCCATTTTCTTCCCTGCATCTCTTCCCCCGAACTTGACTTTTGAAATGGTCAATGATAAGGTGCCTGCATATTCACTGCCTGAAAATTCCTTGATAAGCCTGTGATGTAGCCCCATCAATTAGAGCTGCGTAAGATTAGCTCTGATGCATTTCCTTTATTTTACTTGGTAGATCTAGAAAAAGAAAGTCACTTCTCCGAGGTCCCAGACAGTCTCAGTGAGCTGAAAGGGTGATTGACTAATCTAGGGAAATCCGTGGAGACTGAAATGCAGTGAATGAAAGCAAACATTTTGCTTTCTGTAGATTCAAGCTATGATTATGCCTGACTTCTCTTATTTAGCTTCACAGTAAACTTCCCCTGTAAATATTTCTCCTTCCTCATCTTATTTGCAATCATTCCTCCTCTTATTCCTCTTCTATGTCGATCATTACTATATTTTTCAATCTTGATTGTTTTTTCAGGTATCAAGTCAAAGGAATAGGTCCTCTGCCTTAATTCATTAATTCAACAGATTTTTTTAAGTGCATCCTACACACAAGGAACTATTCTAGGCAACTTAAAGAATGAGATGGACAAAACAGACAAAAATTCCTGCCTTCCTGTAGTTTATATTTTGGTTTGGGGTGGGGGGTGGGCAAGTAAAAAGTGCACAAGGAGTTCCTAGCATGGCTCGATGGAAATGAATCTGACTAATATCCATGAGGATGCAGGTTCGATCCCTGGCCTTACTCAGTGGGTTAAGGGTCTGGCATTGCCATGAGCTGTAGTGCAGGTCACAGACACGGCTCGGATCTGGCATTGCTGTGCTGTGGTAGAGGTCAGCAGCTGTAGCTCCAATTAGATCCCTAGCCTGGGAAGCTCTATATGCCACAGATGCAGCCCTAAAAAGGCCAAAAAAAAAAAAAAGTGAACAAAAATAGTGAAAACATATTCTATCAAATGATGACTAATTGTTTGTAGGAAAAAAAATGCAAGGAAAAATGATAAAGAGTGTTGGGCATAGAGGACTTGCAGTTTTAAATATTAGGGTGGATAGGGAAGACCCAGTGAAAAAATGACTTTTGAACAAGAACCAGAGGAGGTGATCAAGGGAGCCCAGGGATATCAGGACAGATTCCTGGGCTTTGAGGTGTCACATGGCAGGAGTGGCCTAGGAAAAACTAGGAGGCCAGCGTGGCTGGAGCAGAGGGAACCAGGAGTCGGGGACGGTGCTTAGAATTGTGGTCAGAGGGAAGGGGAGAGAGAGAACACACACATCCCTCTGTAATGAATGCAGAGGAAGGAATACACACACACAGGAATTTTCTCACTTTGACTTGTACTCTGAGCCTACGAGAGGCCATTGGAGAGTTTTGAGTGGAGCTGTGAAGTCACTTGATGTATATTTTTCAGAATGACTTTGGCTACTCTTTTAAGAACAAACCAAGGAGACAGAGTAGAATTACAACCAGTTAGGAGTTAATTGCTGCAAGCCAGCTGAGGGGTGACGGTGGCTCAGACCTGGGTCTGTCAGAGGAGGTGGAGATCAGTGGTCAGACTTTGTAAATACAGTCGAGCAACATGGGTTTGAACTGTATGGGCCCACTTATACATGGATTTTTTTTTTCAGCAGTAAATACTACAGTGCTACACTGTCCACAGTTGGTTGAATCCACCCGCAGATACAGAACCACAAATACGGAGGAACCAAGTGCTCCAGGGGCTGAATTTTCAACTGGCTAGAAGGACAGTGCCCCAGCCCCCACATTGTTCAAAAGTCAATTGAACAAGGAGGTTGACGTTTTCTGAGATTGTGTATGATTGGATAATAGAGTATAATGTAGTCAGAAAGACCAGGAGGAATAAGAATGACACAAAGTATTTGGCCAACAACTGGAAATATAGTGTTGCTATTTGGGAAGAAATTATGGCTGGCCTCTCTCTGCTTCAGTTTTGCCATGTGCCAAATGAGTACATTAATGAAACCGTGAAAGGTAAATGTGTTTGTTACAGGCAAATTGCTTAGAATTATTCCTGGTACATAAAAACCAAGTCTTAGCTACTAATCTCAGGATTCTCCTCCTTTCCCTGCTTACTTCCTTCAGAGAATTAAGTATAGTCTGATAAGATTTTGTTTACTTTTCTTGGTCATCTACCCCTCCAACAAAATGGAAATGTCATGAGGGCAAAGATCTCATGTGCCAAGTTCATGCCATGTCAGATGCTTCTGCAACAGTGTTTCAACTTTAATATATACTTAGGAGTAGAAGCATGAATGGATCTAACACTCAGACAGCCTGCATTTCCCATGATGTCTCTGCCTGACATCAGTACTATTTCATTCATTCATACTTGTTCATTTGCAGCTTAAAAAAATGGCGTTCGGGAAGGCCTTAAAAGGTGGGTCCCCCATAGGTTAAATAGTTCACTCAGGAAACTCTTTCTGTACTATGCTCTGATGAAAGGAAAAGTTCAAGTGCAGCCATCAACAGGAGCCCTGTGGTTCTAGGCCGCACAGTCTATGCCTACTTCTTCTGCAGCTGAAATCAGTGCCTGCAGTTCTTTAATTAGCAGAGCCGCTGCCCTGCCTCCACCGCCTGGTTCCACTGTCAAGATGTCGCACATCTCGGGGCTGGCTGCCTGTCCCAAGACAGTTTAGCTCTCTGCGCATGGCTGGAGGAGGGCAGGAAAAGGGCAAGGAGCCAATTATATTGAAATGGAATCGGTCTTTGGGGGTGCCTTGTCAGGATGAAGAGTATTGGATGTCCCCAAAGATGACAGATGTTTTTTTCTTTGAGTTGATCTCAGGGGTTAAAGGTCATTTGTAAGTAAGATTTGCTCCATTTGGTACGGCAAGTCCTGTTCTTCGTGCCTTTTTTTTTTTTTTTTTTTTTAATTCCTAAACATTTTTGTCTGTGCTTTGACATGCTCGCTGCCCGCAGAAAGACCATTTGGTCTGGAATGAATATTTCACATCCTTGGGAGCAGCTGAAGTATCAGTCAGCAGTTAGGTTCAGTGAGGGTGCCAGAGATCAGTTGACACAGTACTAAGGCATCCCCATGGGAAGGATAAGATAGAACAACTGGGTGATGAATAGATGAATGAGCAAATGAGGGAAGCTTCAAAGTTATCTCCTCTGATTTTAGCTGGGAGAAGAGGAAGTGAGCTAAATTTTATTATTTAGTCTTTATGTCGTTGGTCTAAGAAATTTAGTCTATGTATGGATGATATTCCATGGAATAGAATCTTCAAGTAAATAATAACCTATTCTGAGTATAAATACAAATTTTAATCCAAATCAGGGAATTTTTTAAACTCAGGTCACTGAACTTAGAAGTATCCATGAACTGTCTGAAATACATATGTAAGTATATTTGGTTAACAACAACTTATAAAGGAAGCAGTTGGTATGGAGCCATAATTGCTCTAATATTTTAGAAATTGTTTCTCATACAACCCTAGGAGGTAGATATTATCATGATCCCCATTCCAATTAGGTCATTGAGATAGTAAAAGGATAAGTAGGACTTACAGCCAGGGAGCGGCAGAGCTGTGGTTTGAACTCAGGGAATCTGGATCTAGATGTATATACAAAATTATGAGAGGTCAAGGAGAAAGTAACTATGTGGAGAGGTTTGGGGGTTTTGTTTTATAAAGGAGGGTATATTGAAAGAAGTCCGAGTGTCTCACAGACTCCAAGGACAAGAGAGAAGCTAGCCCCACAGGGATTAGAACCAGTCAAGTCATCAGGAAAGATTACAGCCATCTCTCTAGTCTCTCAGATTTTCTGTGTGTTGTCTCTGCAAGGCTGACCTAGGAATCCAACCATCAGCTTGAAAATGGCCCATCATGGCTGACCAACATACAGCTCGAGCTTAGTCTCTCCTGTCTGGCTGTCGTATTTACCTCACATCTTTGACTCTAAAAATAATAACTAGTCTAAATGGGTGGGGTTTAAAAGTTTAACTTTCAGAAGCTCCATTGGAAATCTTGAATTGCACTTGAGCAGCCTGTTCAGAACTCCTCATTCCACGATCCTTCTTTCATGCCGTAATACGCACGGCCATGGACTTGAGCCAAGAGAAGGCAAAAGCGTGAGCTTTAGCTCAGGGATGACAGAGTTGAAGATCTAGCAGAGTCCATTTTATACCTTGAAACTTCTTACAATATTCAATCAATATTATACAATCAGGTCAATGTCACCATAATTACCTATGAAAGTACATTACTTAGAATGTGTTAACATTTGATGGGGAGCAGAATTCACCATCTCCCCCATGTGACACTTTGGCATGTGGATTATTTTGAGCTGCAGACAATTGGGACCCAGCAAATTCAGGGAGAACTTTTTACTTCCCTCTCATATTATTCAGATACAGGCCTGTACCAGAAAGAGAGCTATTACCAGAGATAACTTTCTATATCAGAAAAACTATCTGCATGGCATGGCAAACATTTGTTTGCCAGACATTTGCTCTTCTTATCTTCCTGCAAATCATTCCTCCCCTTAGGCTAGCCAAAGTACCTAAAAGGGGAGTAGGGGAAAGTTGTCCACCCCTACACATTCCATAATGACTGAGCACCTTTGCCCATGAATCCCTAGGTGTACTGACACATCCTATCCTGTGATTGAAAGAGAGCCTGTGTGTGCACTGTCCCCAACTTATGAAGGCCTGACTGACAACTTTGCACACTTACACCATTCTTATTACAAGTCTCACACACACAAACACACTTCTTGTCACCCACAACTTGTGTTAAAACTGGCCTACTTACTACAACAAATATAGTCACTCATGCCAGTTATTAACTGAGTGAATTGACATCAACAAAAAGAAGCAGTGGGTTGAGTCATGAGGTAAAGTACTTTTTGATCAAATGGCTTTATGTGCAGACAGGCAAACCACACACTCTCCACCAAAGCTCCGATTGTGACCAAGACAGCATCTCTCTGAAAAGCTAACAGGAGATGTGGTGAGATAGCAAAAAAGGAATTTCCAGCAAGAGTTTAAGGATAGTTTGAGATGTACAAGCAGGCTGTAAACTCAGAGGGCAAATATAAATGCAGAAAAGAAGCAAGTGAAAAATCTTCAGAGGACTGAGCTGAAACTGTTCAAGAGGCTAGTCTTTGCAGAGTACTTTACATCACAAAACAAGGATCAGGATTCCTGGTCAAAACCTGATTGCAGAGGTGTGCAGGCATATTGACTCATAAGGAAAGTCTAAGGGAGTTGACTTTAATTTGAATTCAGTTCAAAGGACCCTAGATGTAAAAAAAAAAAAAAAAAAAAAAAAGCTTCAGAAGCTTGTTAGAGATTTGCCAGGAAAGGATGCCAGCATTTCTATTTCAGTCTTCATTGCTCTCAGATTTTTGTAAAGCCTCTTTAAGTACAGAAAGAAAGCAAATACATAGCCTTTACAATCACTATTTGACTTTTGCTTCTTAATAAATATTTGCAAGGAGTTGCTTTTCCTTCATTTATTTTCATGATTAGTGTTAGTATTTCCATGGTACACTGTTTCCATAGGGTAATACCAATTCATAACATCACTCCTGTGGGAAATAAGGGCTTACATTAAGTCAATTCGATTTGCCAGCAGACAACAATTAAGTTAGGAGTTGCAGCTCAAGTATACTCAGAGTAGCCGTAAGATCACCAGTGCCTTGAGAGGAGTTACAGAAACATGCCAGACTCTTTCCTGATTACTGCAGCTCAGTCTGTGAACAGGGAAAAGTCTGGCCATCACAATAGCAGAAGTATAGATTTTGGAACCCAAGAGACCAGCATTTAAACCCTAACTGGGCTCTTGTGATCTATTTGACCTTCAGGAAGACACTTAACCCTCTGGGACTGGGTTTCTTCACTGCAAAATGCTAAAATCAATGCCTACTTTGCAATGTGATGGTACATTTAAGAGATAATATACTTAACAGCACCTGGCACATGAGATAGACCAAGTAATCAGTGGCCATAGTTTTGATGAGAAGGACAACGATGCTTTTTATTAGAGATTTGGCATCATTTTCAAACATCCTTCTGGCTCTAGCTGATTGAAAACAAAAATGCACAACCTAGAAGTTGAGAATTATGTTTTATTCACATTTTTCATTCACCCTTTTTACCTGTGGATCTCTGGAATGCCCCATACGATGCCAGTCCATTGCTATCAGTCCCTATTTCTACTTGATAATTCATTAGGATTCCATTCAGCAGCTACTCAGCAAACACTGGTATGGGCACTGTGCTGAGGCAAAGTGTGCAACACCGATAATGCCTCGCCTTTGTCCTCAAGGAATTTAAACTAAGTTAGTAATTATTGTGCTGAGGACTCAGTTCCAATCCAAGGGCGCCACCAAACTGTAGTCCTATTGTGTTTACTTATTTGTTGGTTCATTTGTTTATTCAACAAACATGTTTATTCCTACTGTGCGCCAGCACTGTGGCAGACCTTGAACCAGACACAGTTTCTGTCCTCAAGGAGCTTTCAAGAGGGGAAGCAGAGGAAACGGGCAGTGAGAACACATGTTCTGTGCCCTGGTGAAATTCAGAAAGAAATGACAGTGGGGATGTCAGCTTACATACACTCTTCGTGGCCGAAATTCCACCTTGAGTGCTTTGCTGACTGCTGCCCTTCATGGGCAAGACTGTGATTAAGAAAAGAGCCTTGAAGTTGCAGCTGTGGCACAACGGGATCCACAGTGTCTCTGGAGCACTCAGATGCAGGTTTGATCCCTGGCCTTGCTCAGTGGGGTAAGGATCCAGCATTGCTGGGAGCTCTGGTGTATGTTGCAGACATGGCTCAGGTCCCATGTGGCTATGGCTGTGGCGTAGGCCAGCAACTGTAGCTCTGATTCTGCCCTTAGCCTGAGAGCATCCATGTACCACAGGTATAGATGAAAAAGTGGCGGGGGGCGGGGGGGAGAAGAAAGAAAAGTCTCCTGTATGAAGGCCTGAAATTCGGAGTATATATGGGATAGATCATCATGAACGTTGAACGAAAATCATCCACAAGGAAAAAAAAAAGATAAAGAAAAAAAAAAAGTCCTTTAAGAAGGCTGCTTTCTTTCTTAGCTTCTTGACCAAGCTCCTTCTCTGAGCATGTAGCTTTCTCTCTCATCTGAACTGGATTCTCTGTAGCCTTTCTACACTACAGCCCCACCAAGCATAGGATGCCCCAGTCTGCTTCTCCATTCTAGTCCCATCTCATCCCAGGCATCTTGCTTTGGAAGTTCTAGCAGGAGATGAGAACTCGGGAGCAAGTGGAGATCAGAAGAGCTTCATTGTCTCAAGACAGCAAGGCCGTTAGGGGCCCTGGTCCAGAGGTCAGACAGATGTAGCTTCCAATTTGGCTTTGGCCTCTGCAGACTGTGGGATCATAGGAAACATAGTCAACCTCTCAGAGCCCTGTTTTCCTCTTCTGACACATGGAAATTACAACAGTTCTTAGCTCCCAGGGCTCTTGTGGGGATTAAATAAATTAAGGCTTGCAGAGGTCATAGCTTAGAGCTTGACATTTGATAAGCTCTCAACCAATTTACTCCTGTCAAAGCAGGCATGTTTGAAAAATGCTGCACTTGGGAACAAACTACCCCAAGTTCATGTAGGGCTTGAGCTTTCAGCAGGGGAAGTAGCTATAGGGGTTCTCGACCCTTTTCTACATGAGGGGGGAGTGAGAAAGAGAGCATTGAAAACACACATACATGCACAAAAGACATACCAGGCTTACACTCTACCCAACTTGCCACAATTTAACTTTGTAGTTTTTGCTTGGGATTTTTTTTTTAAAACGTTCAGAAATAGATGAATTTTATTGCCTATCCCCCTCCTTGCCCAAACATAACTGTTGTCCTAAATTTGATATGAATTATCCTCATACATGTTTCTCTATCATCATAAGTATGTATAGTGCAGTGTTGGTGGTGTAGTGGTAAGCACAGCTGCCTTCTGGATAAGTAGGTATAAATCCATAAATACTGTGTCATACTCTTACTTTTTAAATTTTTTATTAAAGTATAGTTGAATTAAAATATTCCTTCAACTTCTGCTGTACAGCAAAGTGACCCAGCCACCCATACACACACAGTCTTTTTTTTTTTAACATCATGTTCTTACCCAAGAGATAGGACACAGTTCCCTTTGCTATACAGCAGGAACCCACCATCCATACATTCTAAATGTAACAGTCTACCAACCCCAAATTCCTTGTCCATCCTCCTCTCACTCTCTCAGCAAACACAAATCTGTCCTCCATGTCCATGATCTGTTTCTGTTTTGTTGATAGAATCCTTTGTGCCATATTTTAGACTCCACTTAAAAGTGACATTATGTGGTGTTTGCCTTTCTCTTTCTGACTTACTTCACTTAGTGTGAGAATCTCTAGTTCCATCCATGTTGCTGAAAATGGCATTATTTTGTCCTTTTTATGGCTGAATAGTATTCCCGTATATATCACATCTTCTCAATCCATTCATCTGTTGATGGACATTTGGGTTGTTTCCATGCCTTAGCTATTATGAATAGTACTGCAGTGAACATAGGGGTGCATGTATTTTTTTTTTTCCAGTGAAAGTTTTGTCCAGATAGATGTCCAGGAATGGGATTGCTGAATCATATAGTAGTACTGTATTTAGTTTTTTGAGGTACCTCCATATTGTTTTCCATAATGATTGTACCAATTTACATACCAATAGTAAGGGGGGGAGTTCCCTTTTCTCCACAACCTCTCCAGCATTTGTTGTTTGTTGACTTGTTAATGATGGCCATTCTGACTGGTGGTGAGGTGGTAACTCATTGTAGTTTTGATTTGCATTTCTAATGATTTGTGATGTTGAACATTTTCTTATGTACCTGCTGGCCATCTGTATGTCTTCTTTGGAGAAAAGTCTTTTTAGGTCTTCTGCCCATTTTTTTTTTTTTTTTTTTTTTTTTTGGTCTATTTTGGACCACACCCATGGCATATGGAGGTTCCCAGGCTAGAGATCAAATCAGAATTGTAGCTGCTGGCCTACGCCACAGCAACAGCAATGTGGGATCTGAGCCACATCTGCAAACTACACGGCAATAGCGGATCCTTAACCCATTGCGTCCTCACAGATGCTACTCAGATTCTTTTGCCACTGAGCCACAGTGGAAACTCCATTCTGCCCATTTTTTTAATTGGGGTTTTTTGTTGTTGTTTTGTGTTGAGTTTTTTGTGTATTTTAGAGATTAAGCCTTTGTCAGTTTCATGCTTCATTTGCAAAAATTTTCTCCCATTCTGTGGGTTATCTTTTCATTTTTTAATGATTTCCTTCACTGTGCAAAAGCCTTCGGAGTTCAATTAGGTCCCATTGGGTTTATTTTTGTTTTTGCTGTCATTGTTCTAGGATGTGGATCAAACAAGATATTGCTGTGATTTATGTCAAAGAGCCTATGTTTTGCTCTAGGAGTTTTATAGCATCTGGCCTTACATTTAGGTTTTTAATCCATTTTAAGGGTTTTTTTATGTATGGTGTTAGAGAATGTTCTAATTTCATTCTTTTACATGCAGTTGTCCAGTTTTCCTGGCACCACTTGTTCAAGAGACTACATTTCCTCCAAAAGTGTGTCATGCTCTTCTAAACCATCTATAAATGGCATTTAACGATAGAAACTCTTTGTTGCATACTCAGTACGTATTTAATCATTGGCCTGCTTCAGTATTTACTTTTCTTTGCTGAACATATAGTTTGTTCTGAGCACCAGTGCACCCAAATAAAGGCCTACATTTCCCACCTTCTCTTGCAGCTAGAGAGGCAGCCAGTAAGATGAATGTACAGGTCAATTGGCCAAGGCTTCTGGGTTAACCTTTTCCAACAACTCAGCTGCCAGGTGTACCCTTTGCTCCTCCTCCCCTTCTCCTTCTTCCTACCTGGAATGTGACTGTGATGGATGAAGTTTCAATAGCTCTTTAGCTCATGACAGAGCTGGGGGTTAGAAATCAATACGAGGTGTGAGGGAGCAGAAAAGCCTGGTACCTCATGACCTTGGAGCCTCTGTACCTCTAGATTTATGGAATGTCATAACTAAATATCTTGCTTATGGCATGTTTTGTCATTGTTCTTAAATGTAGTTGAAGCTAGCCCTAAATAATAGAGAATCATACTGTATATATCATCTTCCAAATCGAATTTTTTGTTAGTTTTATTTAGGGCCGCACCCACAGCATATGGAGGTTACAGAGCTAGGGGTCGAATGGAGTAGCAGCTGTCAGCCTATGCCACAGCCACAGCAATGCCAGATCCGAGCCATGTCTGCAAACTACACTACAGCTCATGGCAACGCCGGATCCTCAACCCACTGAGTGAGGCCAGAGATAAAAACTGCATCCTTATGGATACTAGTCAGATTCATTTTCTCCTGAGCCATGATGGGAACTCCCCAAATTGCAATCAAATTTTTTATTCAACATTATATTTTCATTGTTCAGCGTTCTGTTTATCTTACGAGGTAGGTATAGGGTATAAACCACCAGCTCTAAAATTAGGCTGGCTGGTTCACGGCCCAACTCTGGCACTGACAGCTTTGAGACCTTGGGTAATTACTTAAACTTCTTTGTATCTTAGTTTGCATATCTATAAAATGGAGATGATAACAGTACCCCCATCACAGGACTGGCTATAGCTCAGGGTTTGAGAATTAAGTGAATTATTACTCACATGCAAAATGCTTAGAGTAGCAAGTACAGAAACCTGTGGAAACTTATTAACTATTATTTTGCTGCTTATCCGTGATGATATAGTTCAATTTTAACTCCCATGTAATATTCCATTTTATAAATATATGCTACTTTTTTTTCTTTCTATGTTTGATGAATGTTTAAGTTGTCTGCAATTTTTAACTTTCACTAAATGATGATGCAGTGAACATTTCTAGTTAGTTTCTCCAGGGTATCTACCTAGAAATGGAAATGCTGAGTCCAGGGTCAGATATACTTTCCAGATGGCTTGATAAAGCTAAATTGCTTTTCAAAGTGGTCAGTCTGAATAAGAAAATGCCAATTGCTTCTCCTCTTCACTGAATCTCAGTGGAATTCAACTTCTTATTTTTTTGCCAATCTGATAAGGTAGTAGTATGCTGTTTTAATTTGAATTTCCATGATTACTAGTGAAGTTGGAAAAACATCAAATTTGGAGTTGTTTGAGCTCCCTATTCTATGAACAACTTGTTCCAATCATTTTTTTATTGTTCTCTGAGTTAGCTTTCCTTTTTGAAGCTGTATACATAATAATATTAAAAACATGTCTTCCCAATCTGCAACTTGCTTTCCCACATTATTTAGGGCACAAAAATTTTAATGTAATCAAATTTATCAAACTTTAATTATTAATGTCTCTGCCTTAAGCGTTCCCTCCCTACCTCAAGGTTGTAAGGATATTCTCCTATATTTTGTTTTGAATCTGTTTTCCCAGGAGAGAAGTCTTTACTGTATCTGGGATTTATTTTGTGTTTGCAGCAGGAAGTGGAAATTTGTTGTTTTTATGAGTTAACCATGATCTCAACACTACTGATTGAGCTGTCCGTCTGTCCACACTAATTTGTAAGGCTACATCTGTCACATATCAAGTCCCCATATGCACACAAGTCTTTTGCCCAGCTCTCTGCTGTGTATCATTTGTCTACTTGTGATCCTGGTGCCAGGACACACTGTCTGAATCTCATTCTCTCAGGGGTCTTTAGTCCATGAGATCATATGGGAACTTTGGTTTGTTGGCATCGTGCAAATCAATCATGGTTAGGGATGTATTTCCCCTTATTCGGACATCTCTTCCAGCATTCTGTGGAACAAATCTCCATGCCACAGGGACCCAACAGAAGGGAGGGAGAAAGAGATTTAACCCAAACTTGCCAGTTCCCTCTCTTTGCAATATATACCCTGTGGTGTTTCACACTCCAAAACCCATGCACACATTCTGCAGCCATCAGAGTTTACATGATGCTTTGCTCAACAGCCCCCTCCCCATGCTGCTGGACAGCAAAGCCACTTTGTCTTCCTAATGGTCCAAAGAAAGGGAAAGGTGTCTGGTTGAAATATTTGTAGCCTGGGTAATTATGAAACACTTGCGACAGAGACCACTACATGGGCAATGTAAACCGTCACCAGATCCCCACATAGCACAACTCCAACAAGACCGAGAAAACAAGAAATAAATTATTCACCTGCCAGATGGGGTGTTATCTCCTTGGCTCTTTCATGAAAGGACAGAATGAAGTGATTAGAGGGTGGGAAAGAGGGTGTTAGTTTGCTTCTATCTCAATTTTCTCCATCAGAATAATAGGCCAGACAAAGTGCCCCAAAGAGAATGCTGACTTTGTTTTAGAAATCAGATAACAAAACCCCTGAAACACCCTAGAAAAAAAGGTTTAAATGTTGGGCAACCCTCCTGGGCACCAGCAAGTATCAGTGGCTCTGCCCCGGCAGCCTCAATCAGGATTCAATCAGACAAGGATGTAAAAAGCAAGGCCCAGTGGTTTTTTTAAACATCTGGGATCTCTGGCCAAGGATCGAAGTTTAATGAAGAGGGGATAACTGGGCCTTGGGGACCAAGTCTTGAGAAGGGATAAGTTTCCTGGAGGCAAAATGTGCATGCAGCTCCCAAGCTCCAGCACACAGTCCAGGCAGGGAGCATCGCTGGGCCACTCTTCTTCCAGCTGATGGTGGCTGACGGATTTATCACTGTGCTATTTCTCTGGCTCCCCGGGGGCCTTTGCTCTTAAGCCAGAGGAGTATTTAAGTGGTGAAACCTGTTTCCTTCCTTTCTTACCATTTCTTTTTTGTCTCTTTTCTCTGTTCTTCTCTCTCTGGGTTTGTGGTCTTGCCATAGGAGACCACAGTCACGTGCTCCTTTATAACCTTACCGACCTCATTTCACTCATCCGATATTAACAAACTTTTCTGGACTGTGGGAAGCAAACAGATGAACCCTTGTGCTCTCCTGTTCTTCAGAAAGCCTTATCTATATCCGTGTGCCCCTGTCCTGAAGTTAAATTCCGAGTAGTAAAAAAAGGAACAAGAGGGTGTGATGTTGTCCCATGCCAGTGCAATGTCTCTGTCCAGAAAGGTGCTTGCTTGCAGCTGAATGGGTCCTAGAACAACCGGACAGCCTCTCAAAATCTGACATGAGGCAAGAATTTTGTGATGAGCTATTGTCAAGAGTCTGAGGTTCCTGCCCTGAAAAGCTAGCCCCTGCCCACCCACACCAGTGCAGGGCTCTACCAGGGGAGAGAGCTAGCAAGAGAACAGCTCACATCAGAAAGTCACTTGGCACTATTTCCGATAGGAAGAAAGGGATATTAAACAATTCACAAACAGATCTTTTTTTTTTTCTTTTTAGGGCCACACCTGAGGCATATGGAAGTTCCTAGGCTAGGGGTCAAATAGGAGCTGCAGCTGCCAGACTATGTCACAGCCACAGCAATGCCAGATCCAAGCCACATCTGTGACCTGTGCCACAATTTACGGCAATGCCAGATCCTTAACCCACTTAGCAAGGCCAGAGATTGAACACACATTCTCACAGACACTCCACTGGGTTCTTAACCCACTGAGAAACATCGGGAACTCCACACAAACAAATCTTTGATTGACTGAATCTCTCGATAGCCATGATCAAGTATTATTGTGGCACTGGGGTAAAGCCCTGGACTTTGCTCTAATTTGAAATGATTCGTAACTTGAGAAATTTTAACCCCCAAGGCAAAACCTAAATAAAATTTGTAGTTTAGTTAGCTGCATTGTACCAACACTAATTGCTTATTTTGACAAATGTATCCTTGTTCTGGAAGGTTAGGAGAGTCTCAAGTGAAGGAAATCACTGCACTATCTTGGCACTCTTCCATAGATCTAAAATTATTCCAAAAGAAAATTTTATTTTTGAGCAAATCAACCAGAGCAATCACGGATGTCTAAAGTTATGGGAATAAACATGACTGGCTCACACCGAGGTAGAAAAACCAAAAGCCGAGCTGTCCAGGCCATGCTTTAGGAAACAAGATGTCATCTCAGCCATGGATTATCTTTATGACCTTAAGCAAATCACTTAACCTCTCTTCATTTTATTTATTATTCCAGAGAAAAGGGGCAATCAGATAAATCTGCAAAAATATGGAAAAATTCATAATTATCAACTGCCTACCCCTCCAAGCCACAATTTCACCAAATATGAAAATTCGATAGATCTGCGAATTTACTTCTGCAGATCTTCTGGTTCACCCAGGCAATTTCAGTTCCAATACATGCAAATATCACATCATTTCTAAGAGAACAAGGAACCAAACTGTTAGGAATAAAGACATATTGGAAGTAAAGAATGTATGACATAATCCTGAAAGATGAGGAATAATTAAAAGCATGTGAATTGTGACCTTAGAACAGTACCCAAGGTATGTAGGGAGAGCCTTTGCTGAGAGGTGTGAGAGCAGTTTGTTACAAATACTCTGATCAGAAATCTTCCTGTGCAGAGTTAAGGACACGTAAAACTGTGTCATGGGAAGGAAGTTTCAGAAACACTTCCCTAATCATTTCCCCATCTCATAAGCTCCATCATTCAGAGTCTCTGAGATCTGTGGAGCCTGAAATCAAAAGCCCTGAGTCATAAATCAGAACAGTTTTGTTATTATGTTTCATAACAGACATTAGGGACAAAATGAATTTCAAGTTTCTTAGGTTAGAAGAAGCAAGCATGCAAAGGTTCTCAGGAGCAGATTCTGAATAAAATTGTGCCATACTTACTGTTATTTTAAAAGATGTCATTGATATTGACATTATTTAGTAGACTACCTTGATTGCTTTGTTCAAAAAAAAAGAAATGGTTTTTTTGGCTTTTTAGGGTCACACCCACGGCATATGGAAGTTCCCAGGCTAAGGGTCAAATAGGAGCTGCAGCCGCTGGCCTATGCCACAGCCACAGCAACGCAGGATCCAAGCCATGTCTGTGACATACGCCACAGTTTATAGCACTGCTGGATCCTTAACCCACTGAGCAAGGCCAGGGATCAAACCCGCATCCTCATGGATACTAGTCAGATTCATCCACTGAGCCACGATGGGAACTCCCAAACTATTTTTAATTATACTCTCAAAACTTGGTCACAAGGGAACAGGACTTCCACTCCGAGTTCTGAATTTCCTCACTGAGAGATTCTCCGGAATGGGCATATTGAGGAAATTAAAACCTATAGCTGGGGAAAACCACTATCACACAGACTCAACAACCTACCTCAAAGGAGTGTTTGCAGGGTCAAATGGAATATAGTCATACTTCATTTTATTGCACTTCTCAGATGCTACCTTTTTTACAAACCGAAGGTTTGTGACAACCCTACTTTGAGCAAGTCTCTTGGTGCCACTTTTCCAATGACATTTGCCCATTTCATGTCTCTGTCATGTTTTGCTAATTCTCCCACTATTTCTAATTTTTCTTTATTATGGTATTTGTTATGGTGATCTGTGATCTTGGATGTTGCTGTTGCAGTTGTCTGGGGACTCCACCATGCACACCCACATAAGACATTAAACTTGAGGGTTGAAATGACAACCAAGAACTTAGCACATTACAGAAACTTTGTTGATAAAGCAACTGCAGAGTTTGATAAGATTGACACCAATTTTGAAAGAGGTTCTACTGTGGGTAAAATGTTATCAAGCAGCATTTCATGCTACAGAGAAATCATTTGTGAGAGAAGAGTTAGTCCATATGGAAAACTTTGTTTTTGCTTTTTTTAAGAAATTGCCACAACCACCACCCTGATCAGTCCACAGCCACAGACATGATGCTACTGGAGAATTAATAGATTGCAATATAGTGTAAACATCATTTTACATTCCCTAGTTGGGGGGAACCTCACGTGACTCACTTTATCGCAATATTCCCTTTGTCGTGGTGGTCTGGAACTGAACCTCATTGTCTCCAAGGTATGCTTGTCATAGGGTTGAAGTTCTTTGAAATTTCTAAAAATAATGTTGAACTATAAATTTTTTACTCATCAAAAAAATCAAGCATGGCTGGGTGCCTATCATTGCTCTGGGAAAGGAGGTGTAAAGTGCTGACTGCTCCCAAGAAGGACTGGGGCAGAGTGGCAACCCCCTCCATGAGGGACTGGGGCAGTGTGCTGACCACCTCCAAGAGACATGGGAGCAGAATTGTGACCACTTCCATGAGACACAGGAGCACAGTGGTGACTACCCTGCAGAAACCCTCAATCCCAACAAGTACATAGGCTCAGTTACAGAACTACTGCTAAAATGAGGTAAGGACAGAGCATTGGAGGCACATGAGTAGTGCCTCCCCAACACATTTCAGAACAAAGGATGCGGGGAAGGCAACATCTAAGTCCAAAAAAAAAAAAAAAGAATGGAAATTAGCTAGGCTTTGGGGGGATAGGAGCCAAGGAGTGATGGTGGTTGTGACAGGGAGAGACAGATACAAAAGGCAATACAATAATTCCCTCTAACTAGAATAGAACATGAATGAGAGATAAACAAAAGATGAGTTCAGAAATAGAGGCCATCTCTAGTTCATGGAGGTATGGAGTTGTAAATTATGTTTAAGTTTTGTTCCTTACTCTGTTTAGAGGGAATTGAAATCCAGAATGGGTTTCAAGCAAGGTTATGACATAAATGGATTGACAATTTGATGACGTCTTTCTGATTTCACTGTGGAAAAATAAATTGGAGGGGAGCAAATTTTGGAAGCAGAAGGACAAACGATGAAACCATTCAAGTACTCAAGGTGAGAGCTGAGAGTGGCCTGCCCTGGTGTGCTGGCAATGGGCCCAGAAAAGAGTCAACAGAACTGACAGTTACATATAGGTTACAGTCACCAGGACTTGGTCATTGATTGTATGTGTTGGGTGAGAGGAGAATCTAAAGCTTGGCACCTGAAAGGATAGCATTGCCATTCCATGGAGATAGGAAATAGGGGTCAGAGCAGATGTAGGAGTAAAGATAATGAGTTTATTTGAAGGCAGAGATTGATGTTCTTAAGAGATGTCCGGGAGTTCCCATTGTGGCCAGCAGTAACAAACCCGCTGAGTATCTAGAGGCTGCAGGTTCAACCCCTGGACTCTCCTATGGAAAACCCTCTGCCATGCCTGCTTCTGCCCCCAGCTCTGTGAATTCCTCTGGGCTTTGCGTGTCTCACATTCATCTCTGCTTCTCATTTCCAGCACTTGCAAGTGTCCCAGTCTCTACTCTTTCTTGTGGCTCTTCTTTTATCTTCTCCCCTTGGCACTGAGCCAGGTGTGGGGACAGCTCCTTCACTTCTAGACTTCTACCCTAGTCAAGTGGTACCAGCCAGACAAGGCCATGCTGTGTTGAAATTTTACTAACAATTTTAAAGTAACATGGATGGATATTATAATATCACACATATTTTTAAGTAAATAGTTTAAAGTACCATTTATACAATGGAATATTATTTGGTCATAAAAAAGGAAGGACATCTAAAAAAGAAGGAAATCATCATGTATGAAAACATGGGTAGATCATACGATCTCACATGTGGAATCTAAAACAAAAAACAAGTTCATAGATACAAAGAGATTAGCAGTTGCTAGAGATGGGTGTTGGGGCTTAAATGTGTAAAGTGTGTCAAAAGGTACAAACTCCCAATTATAAAATTAATTCATGGGGATGTAATACACAGCATGGTGACTATAGTTAATAGTACCATTTGCATATTTGAAAGCTGCTAGGAGGGTAAGTAGATCTTAAAAGTTCTCATCACAAGAAAAAAATTTTTGTTACTATATATGGTTGTAGATATTTACTATACTTCTTGTGCTGATCATTTTGTAAAGTGTACAAGTATGGAATCATTACGTTATACACCTGAAACTAATATAATGTTATATGTCAATTATACCTCAATTTAAAAAAAGTCCCTCTGCCCTTTTTTGACAACACAAGCCCCTTGCTACCATCTTAATCTTGATTTCTCATGGCTCTTGCCAACTGATTATCCCTCCTCTCTTTCTTCCTTTTTTCATCCCCTTAATCCTTATCCCCTTGCTGTTCATCCTAAGTGCTAATCAGAGGGGATTCCCTCCCTAAGCAAAGTCTGGAAGCACCTGCTAAAATATTTGTTTTTCTCACCCCACTTGACAAATCTGGTCCTGCACTCTCTGCCAGGTGACTAGTCCATTTGACCTTGAAGAAAGCTCTGGCTGAATTTCCAGCTCCTGCTCCCTGCCTGCCCCCATGTCAGGCTTTCCTGGGCTTATTAATCAGCATGTAACTCACATAAGCATGCATATGTTTTGAGTGAAGTGAATTGAGCCCGTCAGTGTGTACTATTGTCTTTTAATTGCTTTCAGCCCTACAGACTTTGAACAACTTTTTTCACCCTTCAGCTCGGCACTGATTTATTCAGCTTCTGTGAGCAATTTATTCACTTTTAATTAGACCCAACTTAATTATTTTGTCTGTAAAACAAACCAAAAGAATCTATAAAACAACTTTTAAGTGAAATCACATTTCTGCCTGGAGGGATATAAAACATTAAATTATGCATCTCATTTTACCTGCCTCTTCCAAAACCAGGATTGCCCATATTGTCTTCTAATTTCCCAAGACCTTTTGTCTTTCATTAAGGAAGATACTTGGGAAATCAGGCTTGGAAGAGAGGGGAAGAAATGGGGAAAGGTCGTTTTCAGTAGAGAGCAGATATATGAATGCATAAGTCAGGGCCTTGCCAGGCTTGTTCTCTGGCAACACCTGCCCTGGAATGATCTGGAAACTGGTGAGGAGTGCAGATTTCCCACCCAGACCCAGGTCCTGACTCAGTTGGTAAGAGGTGCGGAGAGTGAGAGAGCTTTTCACTTGCCTATTCTTGCACCTTCTGGACTCATGGCAGCTTCCAGATACCCAAGCCCTCATGTTCACTAATTGGCCATTTCTTCTTATCCAAGAAGCTTGCCTTGTCCTACCCAGCCATCCAGGTTGTCATCCTTCTCTGACAACTTCCACTCCTTGCTGTCTACATCTGTTCAGTTCTCCACTACTAGCTTATCCAGTTGACTTTCCTGTGTATATATCTCATCTTTCCAATTATTTTGTTAGGTCAGGAATTTTGCATTACAGATCCTTCTCTCAACACTGAGCCAGATACCCTGCATATAGTCCTGGGCTTCCTCTACTATATCAAGGTTTCCAAGCTTTCAGAGCCCAAAGATCCAGTCTGTCATCAAAAAGTTTCATAACGTCCACCTGAAATTTGCTATAATTTTATATTCATGGATTTAGAAAATGTAGCAGCAAAATTCCATTGTGAAATCCATAATGCATTTAAACAAATTTACAATATATCCATCTTAATAGAATCTGCCACACTTTAAAACTGTGGCTTACATGTGTATGCAGCGTATAATTGTGTTCCATCTAAAGATTATGCCAGGAGCATTTATTAATTGTCTGACCTCTTGCAGCAGCCTACCTCAGGGCAATATTTAAGGGCCAGAGTTTAGGGGCTACTCTCTTGGCCTCAAATGTGAAGTCAAACACCCAAGGAGAAGGTGTCAGAATGTTTGGGAAACATAAAACCCCTTTCTTCAGCTAACAGTAATGATGACAGGTCTGCATAGCCCATTGTCGTTCTGCCACATGGCTCCACTAGCCCTCACTGGATTAATCTGATACTTAACTCTCTGAAGATGTGGCTTTTTATCTAGGATTTGGCAGAGATGGACAATGCTTGCCCAAGGTTCTGTGTGCTTCCTGAGTGGCCCAGCCTCCCTTGCAGTCAGGATGAGGTCATGTGACTGGTTTGGGCCATTTGACTATGAATGAATTAATGTTATTCACCTCTGAGTCCTTGTTGTGGCTTTTCTTAAAGCCACATGTTGAGATCATAAGGTGGGTAGAGCTTAGATACCTGAGTCACTGGGTGGAAGTGAGTGACTTGGACCTGCAAACTTTTCATAGGTGTGCTAAACCACTGATTTGGGGCTTTATCTGTTCACATCTAGCCTAGCTTAGCCTGACCAACATTCAAAGAATGAAAAAAGAGCTTTTAGGGAAAGGAACTACTAAATGCCTAGATCCATGTACCAGAGAGAGAGAGAGAGACTTGGAGTGCCTGAGAATACTGAGCAGTAAAGAAAGGGTAGGCAAGATCAGCATGATATGAAGAAATATAGGCCACAGTGAGAAGATTGAATTTTATAGAGACCCAATCTTTATAAAGGCAATCATAAGGAATATTAAGAAGAGAATAGACATGATCTAATTTACACTTTAGAAAAATAACTCTGGCTGTTGCATGAAGGCCAGGTTGGAAAGGGAGCAAGCAAGAATGCAGGAACCAGTTAAAACTCTGCTGCAATCATTCAAGACAAGAGATGAAAATGCCTTTTATTAGAGTGGAAGCAGTAGATATGTTGAGAAACAGATGGATTTGAAGAATATTTAGAAGGCAAAGATTGATAGAACATAAAAATATAGATGGGCTAGAGCACATGAAGGAGGAGTCAAAAGTAACGTTTGGGTAAATGGAGATGGTATTCATAGAAACAAGGACCACTGAAACCAAAGTGAACTTCGGAGAAGATCTAAGTGCTCTAGAAACGTTTGGAGAAGATCTAAGTGTTCTAGAAATGTTTGGAGAAGATCTAAGTGTTCCAGAAATGTTTGGAGAAGATCTAAGTGCTCTAGAAACGTTTGGAGAAGATCTAAGTGCTCTAGAAATGTTTGGAGAAGACATAAGTGTTCTAGAAATGTTTGGAGAAGATCTAAGTGCTCTAGAAACGTTTGGAGAAGATCTAAGTGTTCCAGAAATGTTTGGAGAAGATCTAAGTGCTCTAGAAACGTTTGGAGAAGATCTAAGTGCTCTAGAAATGTTTGGAGAAGATCTAAGTGTTCTAGAAATGCTCAAGATACCCAGCAAAGAAGTGGAGATGGCAAGTAGGCAGTGGGGCACCCCTGCCTAATACTCATGAAAGAGGCTTGAACTCCAAATACACCAAATGGGAGATCAGTTTCCTGGATAACTGGTGATGGCCTGAACGCTAATGAACTTGAGGGTAATGGCGTTTAACATGGCAGGCTGCAGAAACATCTTCATGTCTGTTATAAAGTAGTTGTCCTATCCCACACCCCTTGGATGATAAAACTGTAGCCCACTGGATCCTGGGGGCAGAGCCTCCTTGCCTGCCCACTTGCATCTCTTATAAATGTCCTGTCTTAATAAATCTATTTCTTTCCTATAAAAAAAAAAGTAGTTATCCTTGAAAATCTTCTGGAGTAAGGCTTTTATAAATGGAGGAGCTAAGAGAAAACCAATCAGGGATAAAAAGCATTAGCTAAAGGATGCACGATGAACAGATGCTGAGAGTGGCATGCTGATGGTAGTATGTTTTGTAAAGACCAACACTTTGGGAGTTCCCTTGTGGCTCAGTAGGTTAAGAAGCTAACATAGTGTCTGTGAGCATGCAGATTCAAACCCTGGCTTTGCTCAGTAGACTAAGGATCTAGCATTGCTGCAAGGTATGGTGTAGGTCACAGATCCAGTGTTGCTATGGCTGTGGTATAGTCTGGCAGCTCTAGCTCCAATTCAACCACTAGTCTGGGAATTGGGAATTTCCATATGCTAAAGATGTGGCCCTCAAAAGAGAAAGGAAAGGGAAAAAATTAACCCTTTGATGGTTCCTTTCCCACAAAGATCCATTCTATAGGATTTTATTTGTCATGTATTTTCATTATCTTCTGCAGAAGTGCATCCTTTGGTTAATTTTATTTGAGGTGATTGCTATTTCTTTCTCATTCTGTCCCCTTTCACACTAGTCCCCACATTGACTAACCTGTAAAGGCAGCCATCCCCACCCCATCCTGTGCAAGGGCCTGCAGACTCTGTTCTTATTCAATATTTCTTCCTCTCTAGAGGAAGTCAGCATCTGGCATCCTAATTATAGGACACATTTTATAGTCTGTGAATGAGGCACAATCACAGCACTTGCTCTTCCCTTTGGGAAGGACAGAGCACTGTCTTGTGCTTACAGGAATTGATGGCAGAGAGCAGCTGTATGTAGACTCCTGTAGCTGAGTTCAAGGCAAATGAAGGCTCTGAAGTGGAGCTGTCCCCAAGGCTTCTGGTCAAGCTGAACTCTACTGCAGGATAAGTTCTTCCATTTGGCGGTTCCTTTTGCATGAAGCTTTGCTTAACTTGCCTGGGCAGGTCCCAGAAGTGAAAACCTTAGTAAGCATCTTTCAAATCATGATGTCTGGTTTCCAGCCTGCAGCTAAACATATTTTCTTGGATATAAAATGCCACCAAATTAATAATGTGAGAATAAAAAGGAAAAAGGAACATCACCTTATCAAAAATGCGACATATTCTAGGTTCAGAACATGAAAATAGGAGAGGAGAAAAAGGATATCTCGGCCTCTAGTAAATACAGGTTTTCTTGAAAAGGAGTAGGAAAAAATGGTAGGTTCTAGAGAGGAATGATTCTATTTCCCTTACTTTTGTTTATTCATCTGTAAAATGTGTATGGGTGAAAATAGATAGAAGACTGTATAAACGGGATATCCATTTCCTCAAACAAGTCCAATTAAAATAAATGAAAAAGCAAAATGCGTAAGAAATTGATGATT
The DNA here is from genome assembly GCF_054392235.1 of Sus scrofa. NCBI lineage: Eukaryota > Metazoa > Chordata > Mammalia > Artiodactyla > Suidae > Sus > Sus scrofa. The sequence goes on from NC_139398.1 coordinate 74,914,921, forward strand.
TTTTTTTTTTTACAAATTTTTCCTTGGTCTAGTAAAATGCTTGGGGAATGAATAGGAATCTGGTCACTGGACTTTTTATTTAACTCAGGGTTGATGAAAAGTATTTTATTGTTGTTACCTTTGTTGTTTTGAAACTTCTTTGAGCAGCAAACAAAAAGCTTGCAAAACATGTTCTGAGTCTTTCCTGCACTAGTTGGTAAGCCTCAAATAATAAAAATGACTGACACTTTTGAATGACTAGTGATGTTTCTGAGCCAGGTTCCCAGACAACAGAGATACAGATGATCTAGGACAATGTTGTCGTAACAAGCCAATAGTTTTTATTTTAATAAAAGTAGTTCCTGGGAGTTCCTGTTGTGGCTCAGTGGTAACAAATCCAACTAGTGTCCATGAGGACACGAGTTCGATCCCTGACCTCACTCGATGGGTTAAGGATCCGTCATTGCTGTGAGCTGTGGTGTAGGTCATAGACGCACCTCAGATCCTGCTTTGCTGTGGCTGTGGCATAGCCAGGTGGCTGCAACTCTGATTCAACCCCTTGCCTGGGAACTTCCATATGGCGAGCGGATGCAACCCTTAAAAAAAAAAAAAAAAAAAAAAAAAAAAAGTAGATCCTGTTAGTGCCTATTAAAAAAATTACGTCAAACCCCTAAACTCCTACCTAATTTCAGATATCAGTGCTTTAGCACAAAGCCAAAGTTGATTAAGCTTTTGAAAAGGCAGGTGACTTGAAATAAAATATATTGCATTTAATAAAAAAAAAGATATTAGGCAATTGCAAGAACTAGAAAGGTGATTCAGGAATGATTGCGATTTGCAGGAAACTAATATGATTGATAGATTTGAGGATGTGCTAACCCCAGGCTATTTCTTCTAAAGTGGCTATTGTTTAACTCAGTGTCTAACAGGAAATTGTTTTTGTGAGATGTATACAATTTGTCCTCAGTGTGAAGTGCCTTAAAAACCTCTGTGGTTCTTGAGATAGATCATGATGGAAGATAATATTAAAAAGGGAATGTATATATGTGTATGACTGGGTCACTGTGGTGTACAACAGAAATTAGCACAATATTGTAAATCCACTATATTTTTCTTGAAAAATAAAAAAACTACCCTACTTTAAAAAAAAATCCTGTGGTTAATTGAAGACCAAACTTTCTTACATTCTAATTAATTCTAATATTAGGATAGGGTACTATTTATGAAGAATGAAAGTGTAGGTTAAACTTAATTTTATAGAGTTTTCCCCCCTGCATAGTTCTGACCATCTGATATACTTTTTAGAGGACTGTACATAAAAGAGAAATAATTCTCTAGTAACTGCTTTTCCTGCTTCCTTACCCCATGTGGGTCTTCTTTCCATTTTGAAACTCAACATATTTGCTTGAGCCACAGGAAGTTTGCAAATGTGGCTTCTTCCTAGGTTGCTCACTTAACACACATGCATACACACATATTCACTATTCCATCAGATTACCTCTCATCCCCTGATCTCAGCTCAATGTGCCCCACCTCAAAATGCTGGATCCTTAACCCTCTGTGCTGGGCCAGGGATCAAACCTGCACCTCAGCAGCTACCTGAGCCTCTGCAGAAACAATGCCAGGTCCTTAACCTGCTGTGCCACAGTGGGAAACACAGAGCCCCACCTCTTCAGGGATAAGGTCACATCCCTCTGTCCTGCCATCACACTGCACCCTCTTCTCCTTTGTGGCACTTATCCTGGTTGGTGAAGATATATTTATTTCTCTGAGTGTGTGTTTAAAATCTCCCAGCCTCACTGGAGTGTAAGCTCCAGGAAGAAAGTGATGGATGTCTAGGTTCTACTCACCTGATACAAAACAAGGGTTCAATAAGAAAGTTTTTGCTTCAGTGAATAGCTGGTTAATTGACCTGTAACAATAAAAATGGAATTTGCTCAAGATGGGGTTTACTTGAGTTCATTAAAATGTGAAAGAGAAGAACTAGGGTTAATTGAAAACGTGAGCCAGGCAAAATGGAGAAAGCTTGGGAATAAGAAGAGAATTTCTCAGTGAACTGTAATTAACTCAGTATTTTAGGCTAATGGTCCACCATATACGATTGCCACACACACACACACCCCCCCCCCCCATCTAGGGGACAATCTGCCCAGTGGAAAAGTGATAATAAGTGCTGGAGTGGATTACTACTTCAAGCCAGAGGTGATCTGAGTGTTAATCAGCAAAACTCAATATTCCTCAGGTTTATTGCTGGTGGAAGTTGTCATTTCAAGAAATTAGAAGCAAGGAGAGATTTTACAACTGGAAGGGCCTTGGAGAGTTGCTTCAGATGTGCCCCGCCCTTTCTGAAAGCAGTCATAAACCACACTTCAGATAAAAGGATTGCACAATCCACTTTGTTCCCTGCTCTGCTTTTGGAAAGCAGGACTTTATCTGGAGAAGGGAAGCAGTGGGTTAAGGAGCTCCCTCCCTGTCCCCAGTCTTGGCCCCTCCAGCCATTCTGTGCTTTGGCCAGAACAGAGCCTGGGACCCACAGCTCCCATCACGGCACCTCCTTGAAGGGAATTCTCCAGAACTTCTTACTCTCAGCATAATTAATAGCCTTCATAGGCCACCTGGCCTGTGTTTGTCTCTCCAGCCTCAACTTCTGCTGCTCTTTCTCCCCACTTCCTGTCCCCTAGGGGACAATGCTATAAACTTCCTATTTCTAAAACCAGATCTTCTGCCTGGAACACCCTTCCACAACCTCCTACCAAGCTATGTCCACATACACATATACCCGCAACTACTTTAGGATGGGTTTTCTACAAACACGAACAATTTCTTATATAACTGCCATATAATTATCATAATCAAGAAATTTAACCTTAAATTACTGTTTCTAATCAGCATTTCTTACCTAAATTTTCCCCATTGTCCAGTAATGTCCATTATACCTGTTTTATCTCCCCCTAGTCCAGGATCCAATCCAGGGTCACACATTACATTTAATTGTCATATCTTTTTAGTCTTTAATCAGAAACAGTTGCTCTGCCTTCCTTTGACCTGTGATATTTGAAAAATGTAATCCAGGTATTTTGTAGATCAGCCCCAATCTGAGACGTCTCACTGTTTCTTTGTGACTACCACCGAATGGATGTCCTGCTCAGTATGTCATATCAGGAGGCCCCAGGTAACGAGGTATCCCAATATGAGTGATGTATGCTTTGAATTCGTGGGTAAGGCAGTGTCTGCCCCATTTCTCCATTACAAAGTGATTATTTGTGTGTGTGTGTTTGTTTACTATTGCAGTAAATAACTTGAAGGAAAGATACTTTGACACTATGCAAATGTCCATTCGCTCATCAGACTTTCATCCACTAGTTTGGCATCTGTTTTATATCTGCCTTATTTTCAAGGAAGCTTATTTTACATTGTTAATAAAGGAGAAAAAGAACACAATTATGATAAATGGACTTTCTAAGTAACCTCATTTAAGACACCTGCCTCTCCCATGCCAATCCAATCTTCCTTTATGAAAATCTTATCACCTAAAAATGAGAGACGTCTGCTGTATATGGCATTAGCCAAGGCAGGGTTTCTGGTTTGCATTTTCAACTCTATTCATGAATGATCTCATTTCCATTTCTTTTACTATAATAATATTTTTAAAAGAGAACCCACTAAAGGGGCATTATTTTAATAATGATAAAGAAGATATATATTACTATGTTGGGCTTACCAGCTGTCGTAATATTGCCTTGGGTCACATTATGTTGGGCATCAGTAATGGCATCCTTTTTCATGTTTGGTACAAGGGCTCACTTAAGACTCTGAAGAGCTTCTTTTAGCCTTGTGGTCTGTGAATTGGAAATCATTTGGATTGATTAAAGTCATGAGGAGAATGAGGATAAGGGTCAGATCACAGGAGCATCAGAAAGGTAAAATATTACCATTTAAACGAGAAAGGGAACATTTTCTCCTTGAGTGAATCACATTTTCCATGACAGATGAGGTTGCTCACTCTAAGATTAATAATACCTGATGTTGGAGTTCCCCTTGTGGCTTAGTGGTAAAGAACGTGACTAGTATCCATGAGGATGCATGTTTGATCCCTGTCCCAGCTCAGTGGGTTAAGGATCCGGCTTTGCCATGAGCTGTGATAAAGGTCGCAGATGTGGCTCAGATCTGGAGTTGCTGTGGCTGTGGTGTAGGCTGGCAGCTACAGCTACAGCTCAACCCCTAGCCTGGTAACTTCAATATGCCGCACCCACAGCCCCCCCAAAGTGATAATAATAATAATAATACCTGACATTCACTTATCCACTTATTCAAAAGAAAATCATCCTGCAAGCCTACTAAGTGAGAAGCACCACTATCTACAACTTCTAACCTTATAAAATATGTATTTGAATACATTCTTCTGGGTCTTTAAGCAATATTTGGCCATAAGACCCTGGAAGTCTTGCTTATAAGTCCCATTAAAAGAACTTGGAGATAGAAAGATCCTAGATAAAACAGAATCCTTCTTACATCCAGGAAGATCATCTGCTTGACTAAGTGTCAGTTTCAGACACTACCAAATGTCCTGGAGAGGAGGAAAAGAGTCTCCAACCTCCACCCCGCTACCCCCTCACCCCCAAAAATCTAGATCAGGAAAAGCCTGCAGGACTCATGGAACCACATTCAGCACAGCCCAGTTACCTCAGCCCCAAATTTCCTAGGAAAGATACTTTCTCCTGTCCTCCACCTGTTACTCTCCTGTGAGGTCCTGACCACACATGAGGTTCTCCAAAATATCATTAGTATAAGATAACTTTAGAGCTAGAGAAAACCTAAAGAATAAATATCTTTCCCTTTAAGACATGTCTCCAACTTCCTTTATGTACTTTCCAATTTGTTTCTATAAGAAGCATATGAAAAAGAAGAAAGAGGAGCTTTCCTCATATTTTGATGAGGAAACTGCCCACCAGCAAGGTAGAGGGACAGGAGTTATGAAGGAATTCTGAGCTAGAATTCTGACCTCTGGTGTCATAGCCCACCAGGCCACAATTTCACTGGTAGTCTGGATGAGGTCATCAGCACTCTCCCCTAATATAGATGCTTTCATGGCACTTATCCCTGTTTTAGTTGCATTGGCCTAATCTCTCTTACTCTGGGGCATGACACTGTTTTTCTTACATCATATTCCACAGTCTGCCTTGGATGGTTGAGGGGACACGTAGAAGAACCACCATGCCACCTGTTTCTCTTAAGCCTTTCTTGTACTGACATATCACCTCTTTCTCTTGACTACAGTGACTTTCTGTGTCCCTTTGCAGACTGTAGCTTGCTGCCAGACATGGCCCTCTCGGTGGACTCATCTTGGCACCGGTGGCAGTGGCGGGTCAGGGATGGCCTCGCCCCATCTCCATCGGAAGCCACACCACTGTTGTCCCCAGAGAAGGGGGCACAGAACTACAACCTGGCACAGCAGCGGGTCGTGTTCCCCAACAACAACGTATTCCACCAGGATTGGGCAAAATTCTCCAGGAGGTACTCCGGCAACAGAATCTGCACCACCAAGTATACCCTCTTCACCTTCCTGCCCCAGAATCTCTGGGAGCAGTTTCACAGGTACCCCAGCACTTGCTGAGCAGTGTGAGCTTTAACCATGTATTTGCCACTCATACGAACTCAGAAACGCTGCCCTTTGGGCCCCCTTTCCTTTAATATCCGAACACCCGTCCCTCGTAATTATATGGAGCGTGTGCCTTTTTATAACATTAAAATCAACTAAACAATGTACTTTTTAAGACATACTCTTTATATTAAGGAATTTTGCCTGAGTGCACACTGACAAGAGAATTATCATTCAGATAACTGCTATCTCAGATTGGAGCAACAGAAATAGAAGACCAGAGAGTTCACTTAAATTGTCATGGAGGGTCTACTTATCATAATAAATGCAGGTTTACTACGTTTTAAACATAAACACATGAAAAAAAGGTTAAAAAAAGTAAACACATGACAGATAACTGAATAGAAGAGGGAGTTCCCGTTGTGGCACACCGGAAACAAATCCCACTGGTATGCATGAGGACACGTGTTCAATCCTGGGCCGTGCTGCGTGGGTCAGGGATCCAGCGTTGCTGTGAGCTGTGGTGCCTGGCGGCAGCCATAGCTCTGATTTGATCCCTAGCCTGTGAACTTCCATATGCCACGGGTGCAGCCCTAAAAAGCAAAAATAAGTAAGTAAGTAAATAAATAAATAAATGTAACTGGGTCACCATGCTGTACAGTAAAAAATTGACAGAACACTGTAAACCAGCTACAATGGGGAAAAAATGAATAAAAATAATTATATAAATATCCTGTAAATAAATAAATAAATGATTATAAGAAGACCATTTGCGTCTTGAAGCAAGCCTTGAAATTAATCCAGGTCTTAGGAAAATAAATATTTTTTAAAAGAAAAAAGCAGGAAGCTCCCCTGTAGCACAGAGGGGTAAGGATCCAGCATAGCACGGCTGTGGTGCAGGTCGCAATGGCAGCACAGGTTTGATTCATGACCTGGGAACTTCCACATGGCATAGATGTGGCAAAAAAAAAAACAAAAAACAGAAAAACAAATGAATACATTTTTGAGAAGCTTTGTCATTCAATCATTTATTCGATATCAGATTCTATTCCATGTTAGGTCATGTGTTATATGTTAGAGATACATGAGAAAAAGACAGTGTGTGTCCTGACTATATTGGCTAGAGAAAGAGACAGATATTAATTATACATTATATATTTAATATTTAATTATACATTAAATTGATGTAAACTATAATTCAGATAGATACTTCCAAGGTTAGTATCAGGGAAATCTGGCCTAGTTAAGAAAGTCAAAGGAGACTTCTAGGAGGAAGAGACAATGGAAGTATAACCTGAAAGAAGACAATGCGTTAACTAAGTGGAAGGAGACAGAGAAAAGTCAGAGAGGGGAACCAGAAGAACGTTATTTGAGACCTTCATGTGCAAAAGCACTGTGGCAAGAGGGAGCTAAATGCCCTTGGAAAACTTAAAGTTCAAGTGACTCTTTTGAGATAATATATGCAAAAATCATCATTTAATTATAAAGCAAATATGCACCAAGAAATTATCTTACATTTTATAATTAATAATACTATTTATCAAGTCACTACTATTCTCTGGAGCCCTTTAATGTGTACATAACAAATATTATCCCACATAATATTCATAAGAGCCCTTTGAAATAGGTAGTACTATCCCCATTTTATACAAGACAAAAAGGCTCAGAAAGGTCACACAACTCTTAAACAATAGGAACCAAGTTTAAATAAATTTGACTTCAACTCTCTTACCATGATGTTTGAGGTGACACTGAAAGAAAATGTTGTTTTAGTTGGCAAGGGCCAACAGTAGGGAGGAAATGGTGTGGCGAGTATAGTTTTCTTTGTGGTTTCCACTCCTGTTTTGCTTGTCCCTTCCAGATGGGCTAACCTCTATTTCCTATTCCTGGTGATTCTGAACTGGATGCCCTCCATGGAAGTCTTCCACAAGGAGATCACCATGGTGCCACTGGCCATTGTCCTGTTTGTCATCATGGTCAAGGATGGCATGGAGGACTTGAAGAGACATCGCTTTGATAGAGAGATAAACTGCTCTAGCATCCAGATATATGAAAGGTAAGGGAAAGCATTCTTCTGTTTTCTCTGTGGCAGATGGGTTGTGCAAACTTATCAGCATTTTCAAAAAAATTGATCTCTCTTCTCACATTATGTTTTCTTAAAATCATTGAATTCAGTGATTCTCATCCAGGGAGATTTTCCCCTGCAAGGAACTTTTGACAATGTCTGGAGACTTCTTTGGTTGCCACATGCAGAGGAGGGTGTACTGGCATCTCGCAGGTAAAGAAAAGCCAAGGAGGGAGTTCTCATTATGGCTCAGCAGTAACGAGCCCAACTAGTATCCATAAGGATGTGAATCCAATCCCTGGTCTTGATCAGTAGGTTAAATATCTAGCATTGCCATGAGCTGTGGTATAGGTCACAGACGTGGCTCAGATCTGGAGTGGCTGTGGTGTATGCTGGCAGCTGCAACTCCATTTGGACCCATGGCCTAGGAATTTCCATATGCAGCAGGTGTGGCCCTAGGGGGAAAAAAAAGAAGGAAAAAAAAAGAAAAAGGGCCAAGGTTGGTGTCAAATATACAATATACAGGACAACCTCCCACAACAAAGTATTACAATCCAGCCCCAAATGTTAGTAATGCTGAGATTTAGAAACCTTAATTTAACTCATGCAAACACTCATATTATTAAACCTAAGGATGTTAATGATATTAAAAGTAGGGTTGTAAGGTCAATAGTTAATCTCTAAACTTGACTGAATCATCTCAGGAGACCAAGCTCAGGAATAGCTCTTTGAAGAGTGATGTGCAATGCCTCCCAAACAAGAAAATGTCAACTGTTTTTAAAGCATCCGTGGCTCTTGGCTTAAAGTCCTGGCTCTTGGAATTTAACCAGGTAGGTTTTAGGACCCAGAGCTGGCGCACCTGTTCTTGGCTGCCTGGGATGGAAAAGGAAGCTACCTGTGGGTGACGTCTGCATTCCAACAGGTGGAGTCTCAACAAGTAGAAGGAAGTGACCTGGTGGGTACACACCTGTTCTCTGCAAGCTCTTTCCTTGTCATATTTCTCCCCTAGCGTTTGTACACCAGCTTTTTATTTTCAGTTTTCCTTTTGAAAGAAGAAAAAAATTTTTCAGCAGAGAAGACAAGTAAAAGATGTCAGGAACATCGCTTGCTGGCAGCTGAACAATAGAACTGATCAGGGAAGGACCTCATTCCACAGGGAACTCAAGTGCTCTGCTATGAGAATTCAAGAGACAGAACTGAGCAGAGATGAAAAAGGAAGGCAAGAGAAGGAAGAAAAGAAAAGAAGATAAGAAGTGGGTGGTGGTCTCCAACCTGCCCTTTGAAGGATGGGCCCACAAAGAGAACCCCAACAGACATTACCGTGGGAATCAAATTAAGACCAGCAAGTACACAGTCTTGTCCTTTATCCCCAAGAACATCTTTGAGCAGCTACACCGTTTTGCCAATCTCTATTTTGTGGGCATTGCAGTTCTGAATTTTGTCCCTGTGGTCAATGCTTTCCAGCCTGAGGTGAGCATGATACCAATCTGTGTTATCCTGGCGATCACTGCCTTCAAGGATGCTTGGGAAGACCTCCGGAGGTACAAATCTGACAAAGTGATCAATAACCGAGAGTGCCTCGTCTATAGCAGGTAAAGGGAGACCCCTGGGGAAGACACTGCTGCTGCTCTTTGTGGAAGGAGGGGGTAGGGAGACCACATTATTTTATTGCAGTGAAGCTGTTCGATTCTCCACAGTAGGGAGTAGGGCCTTAAAAAAAAAAACTGAGGCTTGAGTAAATTTTTATTAGATTAGATCTTTATTATGTGACATTTTCTTTGCTGTTGCGAGTTGTATTAAACATTGAAGAGTTTTGCATAAATTCATATCCATTTTGGGTCCCGTGTGGCCATGAGCACATGGGAGCATATTTGGAGACCCTCAGAGAGAAGTGGCATCACTGTATTTCAGAAAAATCTGTAAGGCACTGTATTAGGGGAACCAGCCCTGGAGACAAATTGCCTAGGTTGAACACTGTCTCCAGCAGTCACTAACTGTGTGACTTAGGCAAATGACCTAACCTCTCTGAGACTCATTTTGTCATTTGTAAAACTGAAACTTTTCCTGAGACTGAAACTTGTTCTGAGAATTGAATGTGATAATCCCTGGAAGGTGCCTAGCACTGCTCCTGACGTAGGACAGATTCTCAATACGCAAGCTGTCATTGCTTTATTTTCAGAATGTAAAACTCGCCTTAGTTCCGTCATGCCTGTCCTGAAGCCTTCTCTCTGATGTTGTCCCAGTCCAAACCAAAACTGTTCACCACCTGTCTCATCATGTTATTTAACATCATTTTATACAAGTCATTGTTTTAGAGAGACCCCCATTGAGTGAATGACCAACTGGGTTTTTAGGAAAAGGACATGCTCTCGGTCAGTAAGGGAAGAAAATAGAGTTATCATGTGTCTCAACTTTGTGACGGTTCTTGTAACCCAGAAAGAAGCAAAGGAGTGGTGTCTGGACTTGCAGTGAGAAGGAGATGACACAGGGTGCTTTCTGGGCTGATAATGAGAAGTCTTATGTGAATCAGTCACTTTGGTGATTGAAGCGGGTAAGGGCTTGACTTTCTGCCACATAAGGAAAGCATTCATCTCTCTCAAGAAGCATCGTCCCTCTGATTTTAAGGATGCCAGTTCAGCAGAAGTTCTGCACTTGCTCTGGTCCTTCTTAGAATGAAAGAGGCTCGCTTCAAGGTGTACGCTGTAGCTATTGAGGAGCTGCTTCTTTCTAAAGAGAAGTTCTCTTCCCTGGGGGAGAACAGGGAGCTGACCGTCTTAGAGCTGACTGATGAGAGGGTTTCTGAGCCAAACTCCACAGGGAAATTTGTAGCCTGAGGAAGCTTCTAAGGAGATCATGTAGCCTGAGGAGTTTTCTCCAGGGCACCCTTAAGAGAACCTCCATGCCCTCCCTCCCCTCGGCAAAAGATGAGCTTCTAGTCTTTGCCTGCAGGGCCACAACTGCATATCTAAAAATATTAATCTGAAGGTTTGGGGTTTTTTTTTCCAACTGGATCTAATTGTCTTGAATGTTGTTAGCACTCTGAATACCTCCAGCTGAGATTTAGTCATTCCTCACCTTTGAATAAGGAAGTTATAGAGAGAGAAGACAACTGATAAGGGTGCCACCTAAAGGGACTTTTTCTTAAGAAAGCATTGTTTTTCTCTTTTCACCAGTGCATCCCACCAGCTTTTGTTTTCTACCTTCTCTTTTGCTTTTTGTTTTCTCATAGAAGATTCACGGTGAAGCTTGAGGAGGAATATATGTGGACCTTGATCAGCCTGGTCCTGTGCTCCATGCTCTGCCAGATATCCTGGGCCTTGTGTCCAGAAAAATGGGCACGTTTAGGGGGATAATATCAGAGTCGACCAGACCACAGGCTGACCTGTGCTGGGTGCTGGACTGATACAGGCCAGGCTGCTGTCATTCTGTTCTCAAAATTGCTTCCAGGAAAACAGCAGAAAACTGAGGTGATAACAATCCAGGAAAAAAAAGAGACATTTGTCCCCAGGCTGACTGACGGGGAGGGACATAGAGTTTGTTTTTTTAAACAAAGAATATTACTTTATTTCCTAATAATATAAGTTCAGAGAAATCCTTCAAAAATTATTATTGATAAATATTTAGTGATAATAATGGGTTTGGAGTTCTCTCGTGACACAGAGGGTTAAGGATCCACCAATGTCATTGCAGCAGCTTGGGTCACTGCTGTGGCTCAAGTTCAGGCCCTAGCCCAGAAACTTCCATATGCCATGAGCATGGGTAATAATAATAAGGTTGATCATTCTTCAGTATTTTTCTCATAGTTTAACCCAGAGACAAAGTATTGAAAACAAGTTTCTATGTTCACTCTGTTTCAGTATTTGATTATCATAGTTGTCAGGACTGAAAAGTTACCTTGGAAAAGCACACATCATGCAGTGTGTATGTGGGAAGGCTTTATGGTTATTGATAAGGGATAAACAAATTCATATTTTTATTGAAGTAGAGTTAATTTACAATGTGTTTGTCACATCTGTAGAGCAAAGTGATTCAGTTTTATATGTTATATATATATTATATGTGTGTGTGTATATATATATATAGAGAGAGAGAGGTATATATTCTTCTTCAGATTCTCTTCCATTATAGGTTATTACGAGATATTGAGTATACTTCCCTATGTTATACAGTCAGTCCTTCTTGTTTACATGAAGGGGCTTTATGGCCATATTTCCTGAAGTGTATTCAGTGGAATAATAGTGACAAAGAGATAGTCTCTGAAAAAAGACACACACACACAGACAGAAAAATGTATCCTGGCTCTTCTGCACCCATAGTCCAAGAAAGATGAAAAGATCACAGTAAAGAAAATTGCTCATCTCTGATGGACTCTGTGTTGTTCCAAACTTAGACAATCTTGAAAATACTCTTTAAAATCTATTAATATCTCAATTTGGGAAATTTTAATTTTTCCAGTATTACAAAGTAATTGACTAAGAAGCCAGTTGATTGAATGAAATAGACTGGATATAAAAAGGAAAGCAATACTCTTCGTGTACTGATGAATGACAGCTGACATTCAACACCTGTGTTAGGATGAGAGAGGGAGGGGTGGGACTATGGCAACCTGGGGAGCCCATGCCTTCCTCTTAGGAGGCAGGGCTGTCCACTGCACTTCAGCTGGTTTCCGTCTGGGAATATAGGTCCAGTGTTTCCAGATTGTCTGAATTTTATTAGGGGAGCTAGAAAATAATATTTTTATTTGAAATAAGTGGTGGTTTTTAAGTGTTGGTAACTGATAAATTTTTTTCGAACACTTCAGACCTATTTTATTTGACCTAAAATTCATATTTTGCCAGTGAGCAACTTTTGCTTTATAATACCCTGGAAATCTGGAGTCTCTCCAAAAGAGTAATTAGATTCTTCTTTTGAGATTCATCGTCAGTGAGGGAACATCTTTCAGTAGAGAGGGGGGTATGAGCTTGAAGTAAGAACAGGCCTGAATGTCAGGAGGCCTATCCTTTAGACTCAGATCTGTGTCTAACTACTAATGAGAGCTTAGAAAAGTCGTTTAAATCTCTGGATCTTGGTTTCTACTTTTGCAAAACTTCAGAGTCAGACTAGATCGTCTCTTAGGAGATGAACTATAAAAGCCAAATACATTTGAGAAATAGTATGCTTGATGTGCCTCTTCAATTGAACAGTGTGCATTAATAATAAAGGTCCTGGGAGAACCTTCAGTGAGAAACTATCCAACTTTGTTAATTGCTGTGTCAGTTGAGGTGCTTCTACTGCAAGAAGCAGAAACCTCAACTCAAACAATTTTAAACAATGAAAAGACTTTGTTACTTAGGTCACTACAAATGCTCTGAGGTTGTCGGGTGGTCAGACATGGTTCAGTCAGCCAATCAGCATTCTAGATGCTGTACTTAGCTGTCCTTTTAATTCAGTCTCCCTCTGTATCATCTTTACCTGTAGACATATTTCCCTCATGGCAATGAGATAGCTACAACAGCTCCAGCCCTCACATCTACATATAATAGACCACAAAAGGAGAAAGAAAAGTACTTCTGGAAGCATTCTTAGAAGGTCCAGGAAGCTTACTACCAGATCTTTCTCAATTCTTAGTGACCCCAGTGGGTCACATTCCCACCCTTGTACCTATGAGCAGGAAATGAGATCATCTAATTACCTGAACCAAAGAACCTAGCATGAAAGTCACTTCCCTGAAAGCATATGAGCTACCCAGGGAAGATGAAAAACCCCAATGAAAAAATAAGATATTTCCAAGAGAAGGAGGAACAGTTGTTGGAGAGGCCACCTCCATGTACTTAATACCGTCACCCTAAAATGTTTTTAAGCCTTGACACTTGTGAATTGTTTTCCATATATTAACAGGAACAGACATACTTATCTTAACTGATGGTGCATAAGAGCATTTCCTTTTGCCAAATATTGATGAGATATGATGGGATGTCAGGCAAAGAATACAAGATCTGAGAGGACAGCTTTTTGCTGAGGCACAGCATGAAAGCTTATATCTCAAGCACTAGCTCAATCCATTTTGTCTCAGATTCACATATTTGAGAAACTGATGCAAAATGTCGTTTTTGTGCAGTTGAATACTAGGACCCTATGAATTTTGCTCCACCTAATCCCATGCATCTTTCAGCCTGACTTGTTTATACTGTGAGAGAATCTTTTTGCAAACGGCAGAAGCCTTGTTAACAGAATTACAACCCTGTTACAGCATTTTCTTTTAATATAGCAACTGTGCTTGTGGTCTAAAGGTGACCCATTAATCAGATTTATGGAATAACTTCAAGGAGAGATTAGTTTCGGAATTGTATTATCTTAGTTTCTCCCAGGGCTCAATTTAATGAATCTAGAAACCATACCCAGCAAGAGATTTGTATTTTTCCATCCAGCCTCATACATTTTTATTTGTATTCAGAAAACAGGCAATAAGGAAGCAGGAGTGTGAACCAAAGGGAATTCACGAAGGTTTTTGTCCCCCTATTGTAATGCAACAAAAGCCAAGGGTTTCAGCACACTCTTAGTCACCTGCTTAGCAGGTCTTAAGTCAGATCCTATTGCACATGCTCCCATGGAAGGCCCTGTGTGCCCTTGAGGGGCTCTCAGTCCAGAGATCATGCAGAACTTGTGAACAGCTACAGTGTCCCCTGCCTGTGGACAAAGGGTCATAGTCATGCATGCGCTGCAGTGGCACATCTGCCTGCAAAAATCATCAAAGCCAGCCGAGGGAAGCCTTCCCTGAAGAGGTGGCATATCAGGAGGGCATTGAAGGATGAGCAGCATTCAAATAGGCAGAGAAAAACACATCAGCTCACAGCTTGTTCACATGTCAGATAAAGGTTATTTGTGTAACTTCAGCTGATATCAAAAAGACCAGGCTCCAGAAATGTCAGGAACTTAGGAGAGAAATGACTCAGCTTAGAAATCTTTCAATTCTGACTTTTTACCAAGACTTGGAGATTCTCTTCTGTGTAAGTCAGGTGGCTGCTAGAACATAAAAATAAGTCCAGCTGCTTCAGGATGGGATCAGTCTTCCCACAGCATGGCCCTGAGGACCGGGTTTCCCAGCCGTGGCAGTGTCTGCTGAGGACAGACCCAGCTGCTGCCTGTTTTTATTGTATGTCAGTTGCCTTCCATGCCGGTGTCCCCATAGGAAAGCCTGAGAATGAGGAAACCAGAGGTCCTGATCCTGGGTCTTTCGCTAATTAATTACATGACCTAAATGAATCCACCTCGGCAGTGGTGGCCCCATTTGTCTCACCTTTAAATAGTGATCATAATCTCTCTATGGTCTATTTTGTGAAAATGTATGCAGATGACATGCAAGAGGCCTTGAAAGTCACAGAGCTATAGAAACATCTATACAAAGTAGTGCCAAAGGGGAGAGTACATTAAAGCAGCCTCAACAAGGATGTATAAAATGTGATATCTTACTGCATTCTTGGTGTCAAGGACCTTGGCATTGCACCTGGGCTTGTCTCAGATCTGGCACTTACTAAATGTAGTTTACTTAATCACTTTGTAGTTACTTAATCGCTTTAGCCTCCATTTCAACTTCTGTAAAATGGGGCCAATATTAGCACCTCTCTCTCAGGGTCATGTAAATTAAAATAATCTCTATAAACCATTGACTCAATGTCTCCACCATTATTAGCAAGAAGTAATTTTTTTAAATGTACAGTCACTTAAACTCTAAATTTTTCAATGCCAGGACCAACCCGAGCTTTCATCTTTCTAGCCACATTCCCCACCCATGTAAGGGAGGAATTGCTTATTTTATTGGCAAAAGTCAAGGCCATTCACTGAGCCACATTTGCTGGAGGGTGGAGTAACAGTGTTTTAAAAGCAAAGATTTATGCTTTGCTCTCCCATTTCTCTTCTAAGTGGCAGTATCTAAAATCTGAATAGAGGAAACTCCTCTAGAACCTAGATGTATTTCCCCAGCTCCCTTTCCACAGCACACCTGAGCACACACAGACCAAGATTTAGATTTAGACAACGGATTTAGGTGGCTTTATCTAGCCCAGAGCCTAAACCACTTCTCCCAACTCAGCTTCTAACACAGAATGTGCATGAGAATATAATACTTGTGTGACTATTAATAAAGCAGCTGTTTGGTCCCATTTCCACTGTCATTTCCTCCATCTCTCTGGGAAACCCAAAGTAGATGAGATGATTGATAGGGCAGAATTTAGGCTTTATCCAGACCCTCCTAACATCAAAATATAGTCAGAAATTCTTCACCCTTAAACTACATCCTGGATTTGTTGCAGATATTAAATGCAATAACATGTCAAATGCTTAGTATAGTGTCTGGCAATCAGTAGCCATCAGAAAACATTAGCTCAAATTTTGCTAAGGAGAGGTCTATAGCCTAGAGAGCCAGAAGTCACCATGAACTTGACCCAAGGAGAGAAAGGAAGACCATTGGCTGGAGTTTGAAACCACAGGAAAGAAGTCAAGCTCTACTATAGAACTTGACTCTAAGATCTAGTAACGTAGCAAAATAGACCTGGGGGAAGAATCTGAAAATTCAGGCAACTGAGAAACATACAGTGTCATTTGAAGCATGACTGTGAAAAGCGCCACTGGCTGGTTTACAGACCAACACATCCCTGCTTCCATCCTGCAGATCTTTGCTCTGCATTTGGCACCAGCCATGCAGGCTTCTCTCTAGGCGTCAGTTTTCTAAGTGCCTGCCCCACTCCAGCCACCTCGCCCTGTGCCCACAGAAGGCCATAAACTATTCAGGCCAATTCAGCTTGTCATTTCAGGATAGAATGTATTAGCTTCTCCCCCAAACTCAATGGGTAGAAGTGTCATAAAACAAGAATTCAGGTGTCCCTGAGGCTCTGCACTCATGTCAACAGGTGTGATTTGTATCTGAGCAGATGAGGATTTATAGCCTTTGTTTCACCATTATGGAGTTCACAATTCTAAAAGGTGAGACTCTTATTCCCCACCTAGCCTCAGTTATGATTATGTCACCATGTTCTGAGGCATCATCGGCCTTGTACTTCACCCTCACACAGAACCGAGAGACCATGCTGAGCCATGGAGCTCCCACAGCTGTCAATCATATGTCCTAGGAGACATAACTCTGTGATATTACACGAGTTAGAGAACCTTTCTGGGCCCAAGTTTCTTCATCTCTGAAACAGAGAAAACATCAATAATGGAGGCTATATTATTATGAGGGTGCTAAATGGTGACGTAGGTTAAGTGCTGGACTCATTATAGGCACTTAATACATGTGTGTTAAGTAAGCTTATTTTATTATGTTATATCATATCACATCATATATCATATATAATATCATCTGCTATTACTATGATATTATTATTGGAAGTCTCCATTGGTGTACTTATAACAAAAATGATAGACTAGATGTTGAAATGACTTAAGATTAGGAAAAGCATCTCTTCTACTGCCTCATGTTCAAGACAAATCTACAAGGAATCATTTAGTAAATATTTACTTAATGTGCCCCCTTGTGCTAGACACCATACCAGACCCCATGTAGGTACAGAAATATAAGACCTGGAGTCATCCCATCTCTCAGCAAGCTTATCACACTGTTGACAATAGAAGACACATGAAATGATTAGAGCTCTGGGTAATAATGAAGTCACATGAATTCAAATGTCCCAATGACACAAACACAGCTGATTTGGGTCTTCATTCTTCCCATCCTAATCCTCCAGCCTCCAAAAATATATCTGGACATCCACAGATACCATTAGTATCTTCATGTCCCCCACATATTTCTATCCAAACCAGGGGTTCAGGTCTCCTACCACTACTCTGGCCCCAGCTGTTTCTTTCTGGACCTTCCCTGAGTCTAAGCCCCCTTCTCTGTGTCCTGTAGCAAATAAGTAGCATAGGGAGCAAAGAATAGCCAGGTTCGCAACACTGTTACACTCCCTGCCCTCTGCTCCAAGCCCAGGCTGTCTTTAGTGCAACTCTTTTAACTTCTGTTTCCTTTCCATTCAGGTCAGGTCAGGAAAGAAGCCACATGACCTTTCTCCATTTTCAATGCCTTTTTTCCTCTGCCAGGCTCCTTCTCCAGCCAAAAGCCCCTCACCTCATTGACAATAGCTCATGAAAATAGACAACCACAGAGTCTCTGTTCTATGGTCTCCACAGCAATGACCATGTTTGCCCTAAGCTAATAATATCTGTAAATAATAACAGCAGCACCTGGAGTTCTGTGGTGGCTCAGTGGGTTAAGGATCCTGTCACTGCTGTGGCACGGATTCCAACCCTGACCTGGGAATTCCACATGCCGCGAGTGCAGCCAAAAAAATAATAATAGCAGCAGTAAATGAGTAAATGCCATTTGCTGTAAGGTCAGTAGACACATTTTTGTGTATTATTTAACTTTCATTTTAACCTGTAGGGTAGTTTTCATTTGTCCAATCAATAGATGAATAAATTGAGAATCAAACAGTTAAGTAGTGGATCCAAGGTCACAGTACCTGTGCATAAGAGGTAGTTCCAGGTTTTAGTCAAGCTCATATGACTCCAAAGCTTTTAACTACCCTGTGATATTACTTCTACCTCATACAAGACTGTCAGGACAAAGACATTTCTGGACATGACAAGTATTCCTGAACTGGCCACAGGCCCTTAATGCTTCTCCTTGGAGCCATGAGAAGAACAGAGGTTCCAACCTCAGCTTTGTTGCTCTATACTTTGGCCAGATCAGTTTCCTCACCTGAACTGGAAACAATAAATTTCTTCTAGTCTTGATTTTTTAATGAAGATTTTATTTTTTTAAAGCAGTTTTAGGTTCACAATAAAATTGAGCAAAGGTACCAAGACTTCGAATAAACCTTCTGCCCCCAGACGTGCCCCGTTATCAGCATCCTTCACCAGAGTGGTTTGTTGTAGTTCATGAGGCATTATTAATGACATCGCCATTATTGATGTCATTGGGTGACATCATCGTTGCCCAAAGTCCATAGTTTATAATGTGGCTCACTCTAGGTGTTATACATTCTGCGGAATTGAGCAAATGTGTAATGACCTGTGTTACCCATTCTAATAGCCTAAAGAGTAGTTCCACCTCCCTGAAAATCCTGTGTTCCACCTTTTCATCCTTACCCACCTTCCAACCCTTGGTGACCATGGATGTTTTTACTGTCTCCACTGTTTTGCCTTTTCCAAAATGTCTTATAGTTGAAATCTTACAATATGTAGCCTTTTCAAATAGATTTCATTCACTTAGTAATATGCATATAAATTTCCTCCATGTCTTTTCATGGCTTGATAGCTCACTTCTTTTTATCCGCGAATAATATTCCATTGTCTATATGTACCGTAGTTTATTCATACACCTCCTGAAGGACATCTGATTGCTTTTGCATTTGGGAAATTATTAATAAAACTTCCATAAGCCTACCTATGTGGGGTTTTGCAGAGACATAAATTTTCAACTCACTTGGGTAAATAGGAATGCAGTTGCTGCATTGTGTGGTAAGAATACATTTGATTTTATAAGAAACCACCAAATTGTCTTTCAATTGTGCATTCCTATCACCAGTGTATGAGAGTTCCTGGTGCTCAACCTCCTCACCAGCAACTGGTATTAGTGTTCAAGATTTGGGAAATTCAAAGAGGTATGTCGTGGTATTGCATTTTAATTTGCATTTCCCTGATGACGTATGACATGGAAGAAGCTTTTTTCATGCTTATTTGACATCTTTGTCTCTTTTCAGTGAGCTGTCTGTTTTACGTCTTTCGTCAGTTTTTAATTGGGTTGTTTGTTTTCTTGTTGAACTTTAATAAGAGTTCTTTGTGTATTTGGATAACAATCCTCTGTCAAATGCGTCTTTAGAAAAACACGATTTTTTTTTTTTACCAGATGGTATCTGGTCTTTGCATTCTCTTAACATTGTCTTTGATAGAAGTTTTTAATTTTAACGAAATCCAGCTTACCAGATACTTCGTTCATGGGTTGTGCCTATAGCGATAGTACCTAAAAACTCATTGCCAGAGGTTATCTCAGTTTTCTGTTGTGTTCTCTTGTAGGAGTTTTATGGTTCTGCATTTTACATTTAGGTCTATGATCGATTCTGAGTTAATTTTTGTGATGAGTATAAGGTCTGTGTCTACAGTCTTTGTGTGTTGCTCCAGCATCATTTGTTAAAAAGATTATCTTGGAGGAGTTCCCATCGTGGCTCAGCAGTTAACGAACCTGACTGGCATCCATGAGGATGCAGGTTCAATCCCTGGCCTCACTCAGTGGGTTAAGGATCCGGCATTGTCGTGAGCTATGGTGTAGGTCACAGACACAGCTTGGATCCTGCATTGCCGTGGCCCTGGCGTAAGCTGGCGGCTGCAGCTTCAATTGGACCCCTAGCCTGGGAACCTCCATATGCTGCAGGTGTGGCCTTAAAATGACAGAAAGACAAAAAAAAAATATATTATCTTGGAGTTCCCGCTGTGGCCTGGTTGGTTAAGAATCTGACTGCAGTGGCTCAGGTTGCTGCAGAAGCACAGGTTTAATCCCCAGCCCAGCACAGTGGGTTAAGAATACATCATTGCCAAAGCTACAGTATAGGTCACAGCTGTGGCTTGGATTCAACCCCTGGCCCAGGAATTTCCATATGCCACAGGTGCAGCAATAAAATTTAAAAAAAAAAAGACAGTCTTTGCTCACTTGTTCTGTTTGTATCGCCTTTGCTCCTTTGTCAAAGATCAGTTGACTACAATTATGTGAATCTATTTCTGGGCACTCTATTCTGTTCCATTGATACGTTTGCCTATTCTTGTGCCAATACTACACTGTCTCTGTGACTGTTGGCCTAGAGAAGTCTTAAAGTTGAGTGGAGTCGCTCCTTTAAATTTTTCTTCTTCCATGCTGAGTTGGCTAGTCTGGGCCTTTTGCCTGCTCATATAAACTGTAGAATCAGTTTGTCAGTATCCACAGTAGAACTTGCTGGGCAGCCCTGACTTTAAGGACATATTTTTCTGGGACTTTGCCCAATAGCCAGAATCCAGCCTATCTTCAGTAGGCTAAATTTGTGTCTGTCTTTTCTGAGCTGGGGAAAGATGTTTGGATTCTTAGAGTTTCTTGTGTTTGCACCTTATGTGCCTGAGCCCACTCATGAAATGTAATCCCAGACATGAGATGGGTATCCCAATAACATGAAGAATAAAATGCTGAGACTGGTGGTGGGAGTAGCCCTCACCATAAGTAAACAACCATCGTCATCAACATCATCAAAGAAACTTGCATTTATTGAGTATTCACAAAGTGCAAAGCCAAGAGCTCAGCCCCTGACAAGAGTCATGTCATTAACCTCTTCGATAACCCTCTGAGGCAAATACACATATTACCTTCAACTGAAGAAATAGAGTCTCTGATTGAAAAAAGAAAGAAAGAAAGAAAGAAAGAAAGAAAGAAAGAAAGAAAGAAAGAAAGAAAGAAAGAAAGAAAGAAAGAAATAGAGTCTCTGAGAAGTTAAGTAATTCACCCAAGGTCACACAGGTAGTAAGAAGTGAAGCTGAGATTCAAGCACACTCTTAATTCCTGCATGGTATTTGTTCTCCCTGGCCTTCCCCTTTCACCCTGGTGTAGCAACACTGACCATTCTAAGCCTGATATTCCCACCTCCTGAAGGACAGCCCAGGTCAATTCATCTCCCACCTTGAAGGGAAGTCCCACAGACAACTAACCTTCCTGGAAAATCCCCGCTACTCAAGTTCCATGAAGCCCTTTTTATAAAACCCAGGTAGTAGTTGAGAAATAGAACTTTTAGCACCCTCTCCTCCTCCACCACCCCCACTACTTTCACCTGCTTCCCCCCATGGGATGCAGTTGGTTACAAACCTCTCTTGCTGTTTATTTACCTCTTAATAAGTCCTCTCTCCTTTCAGAAAGCTGTTTAGCCCTGCACCAATTAATTTCTCCCTGAGGCAGAATCTGCCAGATGGAGTCTTCGTCCCCAGCCACGTGGATTTGTCTTATTTTTAAACAGCAGTAAACATGCCACGAAACTAAAATTGCAGTCAGTTCCCAGGTGTGGGCTCACTGAGCAGGGAAGTGATTGGGAGCATGTGGACACGTCCACCTGGGGCAGCTGTGCTGAACAGGCTGCATTAAACTAGGGAATGACTCCCTCGGGTGGCTCCTGGCCAACTGCTGGCCACATCTGGGCACCCCTCAATGCAGAAGCATGCCACTTTTCCACCTCAGCTGGATTCAGCCACTCAGCACCCCCTCAGGCTGGACCTCTGGGGCTATGCACCCAGCCCTTTCCACAGCTCTGTTCCTGACTGTTGAAGAGACAAAGTGAGCCCCAGAGGATCACGAAACCAGCACAGAGTAACCCAGTGCCAGAAGGAAATGTGGCTGATGTCTCTTTTTCTTATCCCAAAATCCCTATAAAATCTGACTCTGATTCTCTAATGTTACAACATTTGGTCAGTATAAATATAATTCTTCAAATTTTGTACCAGCTAAATTATTAAATTATGCCCCCTCCCCAAAATTTTAAGCATCTCCAAAATTTTAAACATCCCCAAAAACATGTTGTTCTCATATAATTCAGATAGGATGTGCACCTGGAGGTATGCATGTCTCTGAGAAGCACAACCCAGAGATGGGCAGTCTCTGTGTGGGGGAGGTTAGCCTGCAAGGGGAACTTGGATCGTCACCACTGCATATCATCCTAAGGAAGAGAAGATTACATCTAAAGATGACATCTAGAGGACAAGTGATACTTTGTACAACAGTACTGGACCTCCTTGGGATCCAATGAATAATAGAAGACAGAGACAAGTTTGATGTACAGCTTCTTGTGATACCTGTCATCATGGCGGGAATTGACAAGACAACTCTCCCTTGAGTGACTCCAGCCCAGCTCACAGAAGTGTCTGCTCACAAATATACATATACCGTAAGCTCATCTGCATAGCCCTCCATCTTCCATCTCCTTAATAACCCACATACCATAATAAACAGTAGAGTCCTTTATTAGGAGGAAGAATGAGATTCAGTGTTCATGGGTAGTGGTCATCCTTGCCTTTGGTATGTCTATGTATATATTATTCCCAACCACCTTTTCAAACCTTCTGAACCAGTGTGCTCTAGAAGCACTGGCAGACAGGACATTGCAGAGTCAAAGGTCTTCTCACTAAATCCGGTCTCAAATCCAGGCAGAATGCTGAGGTGACAGCAATCAACCAGCAGTGGGCCATCCCCCAAGGCATTACCCAACAAGACAGAAGTCAAAGGGGGGAGGTAGGGAAGAATATAGACATGTTGAATGATAATCCTTTGTTCCTTGGAGTTTTGCTGTAATATTTAAGAATTCTTTTTTTCGGAGTTCCTGTCGTGGCTCAGTGGTTAACGAATCCGACTGGAACCATGAGGTTGCAGATTCGATCCCTGGCCTTCCTCAGTGGGTTAAGGATCCGGTGTTGCCGTGAGCTACGGTGTACGTTGCAGACACTACTCAGATCCCGTGTTGCTGTAGCTCTGGCATAGGCTGGCAGCTATGGTTCCAATTCGACCCCTAGCCTGGGAACCTCCATGTGCCGCAGGAGTGGCCCAAGAAATGGCAAAAAGACAGAAAAAAAAAAAAGCTTTTTTTCAAAATGCCCTCTCAACAAGGAAAAAATTGCATGGAAATTCTCCCTTCTTCAGCATACAAGATTCCCTTTCCCTTGGAGAGTATGTGCCGTTCCAGTTCCTTAAAGTAGCCTTCCATTTGGACCTTTAAAAGGTGTTCCCAGGGCTGCTCTGAAGGAAAAAAAAAATTCTTCCCTGAATCAACAGACAAATGTTTTTCTTTCTTTTTTTTTTTCCATCTTTTGTTTTTTTTGTTGTTGTTGAGGGCTGCACCCCCGGTACATGGAGGTTCCCAGGCTAGGGGTCTAATTGGAGCTGTAGCCACCAGCCTACACCACAGCCACAGCAACACCAGATCCAAGCCAGATCTGTGACCCACACCATAGCTCATGCCAATTCTGGATCCTTAACCCACTGAGCGAGGCCAGGGATCAAACCTGCAACCTCATGGTTCCTAGTCAGATTCGTTTATGCTGCACCACGATGGGAACTCCAAATAAATGTTTTTCTGAAATGGCAGTGAGAAACAAATCTGGGTGTACTGCCTTTATTTTTCCAGGAACAAAAGTAACAGCAGAGGAGAAGCATAAAACAAGTTGATGGAATGAAGACATGCTTAGAAACCTGTTACATTCTCCATTAAAAGAATTATCATTATTAAAACGCTGCAGATGCACTGCCCCCAGCAGTCTCAGAAGTGGTCTTTGGGTGATACTGCCCATGGATTGATTGAACAAGTGGCTACTTCCCTGTGGTCCCTAGAAAACTTCCATGGAACTCTGTGGGTCTTTAGAGTTGTAAGACTGCACCCTAATTCTGATGTCCCTGATTATTTAATAGGTTCTGATCAGATCTCCCCTTGGTTGGCCTTCCAAATGGAAGCACATCTATTTCAGAAGAACTGGAGACTCCTTTGAAAGAGTCTTTTATGACAAGGAAAATTGGATTTTAGGAGGGCTTGCTCAGGGTTCTCCAGGAGCTCCAAAAAAGGAGGAAGACATCAGACCCTTATCTTCCTCAAGAACTTTTATAAAAAAAGAGAAAAGTGAAATTCCAGGCAACTCTCTTTCTCTGTGGAAGAGTGGTCTTGTCATGCCCAGGGCAGCTCAGATTCCAACAGAAACAGAAGCAATAGCATGCCCAGGGATGCTCAGCATCAGTGGAGAAAAACAGCAAACATGAGCCTGGCCAGGCTCAAAGGCATCCAGCTTCAAGCCAGTTAGGCTTCATTAAAAAGGCATGTGAAATATTGCTTTGGTCCCAAATCCCTCATTTAAAGAGGTACATTTCCAAACACAGCCCTAGACCGAAGAGCCCTCACCTCTAGGAGAGATCTTGAAATTGTGTCACATGGAATAATTGAGGGTATTTGGAAGGTTAAATTTGACTTGGCAAGTCTGGAAAGCTTTGCAGGACACTTGATGAATACTTACAAATGTTTTTTTAAATGGTAGAAAATGAAATAAACCAGATTTCTCGGGAGAGCTGAATTAGTTCAATATTTGGCTAATTAGAAGGAAGAGTCTGTCAAGGGAGGGTTCTTAGAAATGGATTACGTTGCCCATGGGTGGGAGCAAGTCCTTTTGCTGAAGGTGTAAAAGCTGCTGCCTCCAGACCCCCTGAGAGGATAGAGTGGAATTTTTTTTTTTTTTTTTTTTTTTGGAGAAAGGATTTCCAAGCACTGACAACTGGGATTTGGGGTCAAGTTGGACCCAAACTTGGGGTCCAGCTCTGTTTTTGTTAGAGCTTGGAAAGTTTCTCTTGAACCTTCAACTTCCTCCTTGTGAAATGGGTATAACATCTACTCCAGTGGGTTATTATGCAAGTAAAGAGAGTAGTAATTAACACTAGTGCTTGGCGTGGGAGAAATGCTGAATTCATAATTGATGCTGTCCCTGTCATTGCCCGAGCTTGAAAATTTTGGCCTGGGAAGAGAAAATGCATCATTTCCTCAGGTTTCTTTAGCCCTCTGACTTGGTGATCACTGTGGAGTGCATCTTATCAAAGCTCCTGGTGCATCTTCCTAATTTCCTGTTTTCTATTTCAGCGCTATTTCTATTTCTCACAGTAGGAAACGGTTTCTCCTCTACTCAGTCTTTGGTGACCCTGCTTTCTTTGGTGATAGCTGGATATTCTAGGAAGTGATGGATATTAAAAATCCAATAGTAATATTACTCTGTATTTACAGTCTCCTTTAAATTTTTTCTTCTTCTGGGAAGCAAGGACTGAGCACAGTACCCATTCTACACCTGGCTGTCAATGAAAACTCTACATGGTCATAAGGAGAGATCTTTACTATACTAGTATGATTGTGTAAATCATACTTAGCTTTTCTAGAGATTATGATGGTGGTCTTTGGGGGCAAGGTAGAATACAGAGCAGTCTTGTGACAGGCTGACTGGGGAAAATTACATGCAAGGAGCGACCATTTTCTGACTCACTCATTAATTTCCTGGAGAACCTTAGCATTCGCTCTGACTCCCGTCTTTCTCCTACCCAAGGAAAGAGCAGAGCTTTGTGCAGAAATGCTGGAAGGACGTGCGTGTGGGGGACTTCATCCAAGTGCAGTGCAACGAGATCATCCCAGCTGACATTCTCCTCCTCTTCTCCTCGGACCCCAGTGGGATCTGCCATCTGGAAACAGCCAACCTGGATGGAGAGACAAACCTCAAACAGAGGCGTGTCGTGAAGGGCTTCTCACAGCAGGTAGGGTTGTTTCTAAGACCTTCAACTGGTAGGGCAAAGGGAGGAGGCAAGTCCACTCTACTGGGAAATCAGATTTAATCTGGTAGGTGGATGAGAAGCTCATAGATGCCTCCTTTTCCTGGGCACTTAGGTACACATCATCTTCCCAGCAACTCTCTGAGACAGACAGCATCCCCTTATCACAGATGGGAAACTGAGGCTTGGGAAAGTAAGCACTGGCCAAATGCCTCAGAGTCCTTAAATGGGGATTCTCTTATTTCAACTGTAAAACCATGCTCTCTGCTCTAAACTGAAGAGTCTCCAATCTGCTCACTCTTGAGATCAACCCACATTTCTGTGCTTATCCAGTCCCTACTCATCCAGTCCAGGTCAGCTCCAACAATATCTCCCCCCATGAATTTTCTCTACTTTAACTCCAGCATAAAAATAGCAAGGTATCAATCACTGCATTTGCATTTGGGTATGCCTTACCTTCTCAGCAGTACCAAAACCTCTTTGAGGACAAGGAACAACCATCAGCATTTTCATTTAGTGCCCACACTTACGTGGATGATACCTTGGACATCATGGAGAAAGCATTATTGTTTCACGGTTAAGAGCCTGGCTCTGGAATCTGACAGAGCTGCACTCAAAGCCCAGCCCCACCATTTATTAGCTGTCTCACCTTAGACATGTTATTACCTTTTCGCACCTTCATTCCCTCACCTGGAAAACAGGGACAAAATAGTGCTCTCTACATAGGGTGTTTCTGAAGACTGAATTGTTACTGAACCAAACTTGGGTCCGCTCACCCTTGGACACGAGAGCCAATCTACCAGGTTGCAGTGAAGGAAAGTGCAACATTTATTGCAGGGCTCCAAGCAAGGAGCCCAGGGCAACTAGTGCTCACAAAGCAAAGCTTTTTCAAAAGCCAGGTGAGGAAAGGAGGTCACAGGGTGTATTACCAGCTCATGCATAATCCTGATTGCCTGATGGTGAGGTGACAGGGTGGTATCACAGGGGTTAATATTATCAATCCTTAGTCACCAGAAGCCCTGGGGGCTATGGGCTCTTGGTCATTAAGGAGTTAATGTCTTCCATTTGGTGGGAGTTTTCGGGTCTATAAAACAACTCAGGAAATGTGCATCAGATACTCTTATCTAGGTTCTTCAGACAGGAGCCAAAGTAGAGGATTTGGGGAAAGGCCCAATAGGGTCCTGCTTGGTTACAAAATGTTATGTGCACAAATGACTTAGCATGAAGTTCAGCACATAGTAAGAGACCAGTCAGTAGTTAGCAGGAAGTATCAATGGTGTTCATAGGCAATATGTGTTGATTGAAACTGGGTACAATAATCTACTTTTCAATGAAAATTCCCCTTGAAACTGTTGATATTCCAACTACTACCTTTCTCTACCCATGGAAAAGCATGAAATTCTATCACTTCTCTCTACCCTGCCAGCCTGTGGCTGGGGAGAAATTAGATGAATCAAGGGATTTAGGAGAAAGAAGGCAAGTGCTTGACCCCTCAGAGGTCCTCCGCAGCCAGCGTTCAGTTATCTAGACTGAAACATCTCAGGAGACAGTAACTCACCGTGCCTTGCTTTGCCTCTCTCAAAGCGCCAGATGAACAGTTCTCATAGAGTCACTTATGTGTGATTGATTCAGGCCTTGGAAGTCTGTTCTCTCATTCTTACAATGGGAATGATAACAACAGCTCCCCCAGAGTTCCTGCTGTGGCGCAGCGGGTTAAGAACCTGACTGCAGTGACTGGTTCAGCCCCATGGTTAAAGAATCCAGCATTGCCACAGATACTACAGCTCTGTTTCAGTCCCTGGGCTGGGAATTTCCGTACGCTATAGGTGCAGCCATAAAATTAAAAAAAAAAAAAAAGAATTATCTCTCCAAAGTTGAGCTGTGAGATTGAAATGAGATGAGGAAAGTAAAGAAGGAAATAAAGGGTTTGCTGCATCACGGATACACAATAAATGGCCTATCACTGCCTTGGCTGCAGATCCTAGACTAGGAATGAAAACCACCATAACTACTTTGCTATCATCGTGTTGATACGGTCCTGACAGTGGCTCAATCCTCCCACTGGGGTCCAGGCTCTGTTGAACCAGTCACTGCCCTGGGTCTTAGTGTCTGAGTTCTCTCTCCTTTGCTTGTCCTTGGCACACTCATCCAATCGTCCTGGTGTTTACAAAAAGGCAGGGCAGAAGCTGGGTAAGCTCACCAAGCCATCTAGACACGCAATGACAATCTGTTTCTTGGCTCAGGGCCCTGTGGCTGGCCCTCTAGAGCAAAGGTTTTCAAAGTCTTTTAACCATAGCTCACAATAGGAAGTATGCATTACACACATATGTACACATGTATGTGCACATATGTGTGTGTGTAAACTGCCACATCACTCATACTACATGCAAAGCACTCTGAGACTTTCTATTCTTTTCAACTACGTTTTTTTGGTGTTTTTTGAAGTTGAGAGCAGTGAAACTTGTGTTTACAGACCTCCCCTTCAGCTTGCCCATCCCAACATCCTCACCACAGTTCAAAGCTTTTTTACTCTCTCCTGGGCGCTTATTTCGGTGTTGTTGAGTTTCACCCAGTCACTTCTCTTTTTGCTGTTTGGCAGCAGCTCCCAAGCTGTTTCTTGTATATTAATTAGTCAAATAATTTGGGAATTGACTAGAATGAAAAGCCAGATGAAAGGGTCATTCACACTTCAGTGCTATAAACCAGCCAATTTAATAATGTCTCTCAAACTCTAACCTTAAATTCTCATAGGATATTAGTATAATGATTCACAAAACAAAGCAAGAAAGAAAGAAAATTCAAGGCTTATTTGATCTTGAAATTTTCCAAAAGTCTCTATTCTATTTCAATTCTTTATTCTCCCCCGCACTGCTTAAGTGTGCTTTTTCATTTCTAGAAAAAAATGGTGACAATAGTAATAATAATAATGCACTTTTTTAAAAGCCCATATACATGAAGGTAAATGAGACACAGAAGGTAAACGAGGCACAGAAAAGTTGAAGTAACTTGTCCAGGGTCACTGAGCTAGGAAGTGTTGGAACCAGAATTCAAAGCCATGTTTATTCAGCATCTCAGTTCTTAATGTTTGCAGTGGTCTTCCTGGTCCTTTGACTCTCACCAGAGTTGCTTTCTTGAAAGCACACACTTACCATTTTCCCTATTTCTTTCCGTATATAAGTAGCAAGTGGCAGGAAGAATAAAAGCAGGCTTAGCCAGATCCTCAGGGAGAAGGAATTTTAGCTGCTCTTTGCTACCTTGCTTCTTCCTTGTGTCTACAGTGCAAAAAGATTTCTGAATATGGATAGAATTATCTTCTGATTATACTATAATATTTCTCAAATGTGTTGATGAGTGTTGCAAGAAAAATGCATGTTACAACATCAAATAAGATCAGAAGGTAATAGGTAACAAGTTTTCAAATAGCTGTACTACAGCACTTCTCAGATACTTTAATTAGCTCCAAGGAGGAGAGGGGGCAGGTGTGTAACATTTCTAAATATTTAACCACAGAAACATTTTATTCCAAGGAACTTAACCCAGGTCTTCTGCCGGAGAGGTAGGAACACAGTTTAGAAATTTGCCTTAAATACATTGCGGGTGTTTAAAATGTATTGCAACCACTACAAGAAGAAAAATGTTCAAATACACATGTATCCTTCCCCATTCTCATCACCAAATTATGATTCGCAGGGACTGAGTAGGGGTCTGGGTATGTATATCTTTTAAATGTTCTCCCATATGGTCTTCATATGAACCTACCACCACTTCTTAAAAAATCTGCATAATAAAGGGAAGGTGCTTCTTCCAGAAATCACTCATCATAATAATGAGAATAAAGCCAACATCTATGGGCATGTTCCATTTGCTAGTATTTTGTATACATTGTCTTTCATCCTCGAGGCCATTTTCTGAGATTAACATCACTACTCCATGTGATATAGGAAAACCATGAGGCACAGAAAGGGCAAATTTCACCATTTGTTTCAGAGATTTTGAACACTTGCAAATATGGTTTGTTTGGAAATTTAGTATCTTAAGTAATTGTGGCTTTTACTAGCCTATTGTTGGTTATGAGATTTTCTCTTTGCCAAAAGGGGGGTTTTACCGCAAAGATTTCTAGAAACTCCGAACCCCACACCGTACACCCACACCCATTTTGACACGGTGCTCTGTTAATTCAGAGTCGATAAGACAAACTTTGCCCCAGCTCCCATAGATCAGCATTTTTCAAGGTGGTGTCTGCCAAACCCTTATCTCAAATGATAGTTCTTGAAAAATGAGGTCCATGGTCAAATCTGATTGGGAGCCCCATGTCCTATGGAAACCTCTTGGAAGTTCCAATGTCTATGAAAGACGTCAAGGTCTCAGAAGACTTGGAGGGTGGAGGCCAATTAAACTTTAACACTGAGCTTTCCAACCTTACTTAACCTTGGATCCTTTTTTAGCATAACAATTTTTAACCTTCCTGTGGAAATTTGAGGAACGTGTTAATCTGTGTTGTTGTGGAACACACATGATTGCCATGAGAAGTGACCAAGAGGCTGACCATCCTCATGGCTTATTCGGTCCATTCTTCCCTTTCCTGTCTAGGTTCAGATGAAATTGTAAACATGTACGAGTTTCTCAGAAGGATATCCCTCCCATGACATGGCATGTCATTCTCAAGGTGGCCAAAGAGTTAGTTTCAAAATCCTTTTTTCCAAGAAAGCAATTTGGACCATGTCTAGTTTGCATTGTTTTTTTGTTTTTTTGTTTTTTTTGATTATGAGTTTTGGTTTTTTTATTTCCCACTTGAAATTTTTATTGTTCTGGGCCATCTTTGAAATCGCAAAATTATTGACCTATTTTTGAAATATTTATTCCAATATCCGATTGCTGGGAAAAGAGCAGAAAGGGAAGGAATTCAAAATTAGGATTAAACTAAGATCCGCTGGGTAGGTGAAAGGACTTCATTAGCTAAATTGTAGTTTTCTCTTTAGGGATATTTTGATACTTGAAATCTCTTCTTTTTTCCTTTTAATGTTTTTATTATTAGTTGCTATGAAGAGTGACAGAAGTAAATTACATTATGAAAGTATAAGAAATCTTACCTACATCTTATAACCACTGTTTCCAGACTGTTGATCCTGATTCCTTTTTTCTTTTTTTTTTTTCCCCACTCCTACATCTTGTGTTTTAATTTTATCAGAGTATAGTTGACTTGCAATGTTGTATTCATTTCAGGTATACAGCAAAGTGAATCAGGTATACATATATCCATTCTTTTTTTGCATATAGGTCATTACAAACTATTGAGTAGATTTTCCTGTACTATACAGTAAGTTCCTAGTAATCATCTATTTTATGCAGTAGTATGTTATGTTATTGACACCCTCCCAATTCCTCTCCCCACCCATGGTTTCTGCTGTGATAACCCTAAGATGGGTTTTGAAATCTGTGTTTTGCTCCTGTTTTATAAATAAGTTCTTTTGTATCATTTTTATTAGAGTTTACATATAAGTGATATTTGGTTTTTTTATGTTTTTATTTTTTTTTATTTTCTTTTTTCTTAAGACCTAGGTGCAGCATATGGAAGTTCCCAGGCTTGGGGTTGAATCAGAGCCACAGCTGCTGGCCTACATCACGGCCACAGAAACATGGGATCCAAGCTGCATCTGCAACCTACACCATAGCTCAAGGCAATGCCAGATCCTTAACCCACTAAGCAGGACCAGGGATCAAACCCACATCCTTATGGAAACTAGTCAGGTTCATTTCCACTGTGCCACAATGGGAACTGCTGTTCTTTTATTTTTTAATTTTTTAGAATATAGTTGATTTACAATGTTGCGCCAATTTCCATAGCAAAGTGACCCAGTCATAGGTATATATACATTCCCTTTCTTATATTTTCTTCCATCATAGTCCATCCCAATAAACTGGATACAGTTTCCTGTGCTGTATAGCAAGACCTCATTGCCTATCCATTCTAAATGTAATAATAATTTGCATCTACTAACCCCAAACACCCCATCTTTCCTACTCCCTCCCCTCTTCCTTTGGCAACCACAAGTCTGTTCTCCATGTCTATGAATCTATTTCTCTTTTATAGATAGGTTTATTTATGCCATATTTTAGATTCTACATGTAAGTGGTATCACATGGTATTTGTCTTTCTGACTTACTTCACTTAGTATGGGACTCTAGTTCCATCCATGTTGCTGCAAATGGCATTATTTCATTCTTTTATGACCAAGAAGTATTCCATTATATATATGTACCACATGTTCTTAATCCACTCATCTGTCATTGGACATTTAGGTTGCTTCCATGTCTTGGCTATTGTGAATAGTGCTGCAATGAACATAGGAGTACATGCATATTTTTGAAAATAGATTTGTCTGAATATATGCCCAGGAGTTGGATTGCTGGATCATATGGTACTTCTATATGTTTAGTTTTCTGAGTTTCCTCCATACTTTTTTCCACAGTGGTTGTGCCAGTTTACATCCCCACCAACAGTGCAGGAGGGTTCTTTTTTCTCCACACCCTCTTTAACATTTGTTATTTGTAGACTAATTCATGATAGCCATTCTGACTGGTGTGAGGTGCTACCTCATTGTAGTTTTTGATTTGCATGAAATCTCTTCTTTAAAGGGGTTTCCAGGATAGACCCTAATAATTTAACATCTGAAAAGTATGTGCCATATATTTTGGTAAATGAAACAGTTACCAAAGCCAAAGAATCAGAAATGAATTCGTCCAATTAGTATTTCAGAGCAATTATCCTAGTTATCTTTTATCCAAACCCAAATCCTCCTGAAATGTGTGTCAGATCCTTTCCCAGTGACAAGGAACTTGCTATACCAAGCCAACATGGACTAGCCTCTTCAGCATTACCTGAAAGCTTGTCAGAAATGCAAAAGTTCAGGCCCTGCCCCCAGTGGCACCAGACTCTGAAGTTTACGAAGAGGTCTGCAGGTGATTCCTGTGCACATTGCCATTTGGAAGCACTGGCCTAGGGCATTGTTGATCAATATAATAATTGTGCTTATCTGTTTGATTGGCCACCTTAAAGATTCTTAATTGACTCTCCCTTTTAACTAGTTTGCATTTCACTGATAATTAGTGGTTTTAAACCATTTGCTCAATTAGCAAGCGCCATAGAGGCTGGGATCTTCTACCTCCACCAGGAATGTGTATACAGATTTTAACATATTTAGACAAATCACTTCACCAATGGAGCTGAGGTAGGGTAGGGGTTTATCATCATCCCTCTTCAAGGATGACGCATCCTGAATGAAGTAAAATGTTGCTGCCTGTCCTCTCATCTTGCCTACCCTGAGAACCAGAGAAAAATCCTCTTTCCTGGTGGATTTTATAATGGGACCTGTCCATAACGGGCTGTTCCCAATTTTCTTTAAGAGTGATCCTTAGTCTTTCTACCTGTGGCCTACTGCTTAAATATTGAACAGAGATCCCATTTTCCAGGATCCTTTCCAAATAAGATCTGTGTAACTGTATAACAATAACATCATAGGTAACTTGGTTGAGAACATACTGTGTGCTATAAGCAGTTCTTCTAAGTGTCTTTTATCTATTATCTCTTTCAACTTATCATAAAAAAAACCCTATGAGATATGAATTTTGATTATTCCCACTTGATAAATGAAGCAATAGTTCAATAATTCTGATACTAAAGGTCTGAGCATAGTTTTAAACTTAGGCAGAGTTTTCTTATTTTAACTTTTTATTGGTATTTTCTAGTCTATATAAAAGTAGGGAGAGTGATGTGATAAAATTTTATGTACCCATCACCTAATTACAACTCTCAACTCATAACCAATCTTGTTTTATCTAGCTCACCCCTCCTCTCTCTGTAAATTATTTTGAAGCATATCTTCAATATCCAACATTCCTCCTATAAGTATTCCAATTTCTATTTCTCAAGGAGAGGATTTTTAATATATGTTTTATTATCATCATGCCTAATATTGGCAATAATTCCTTGATCTCAGCTTTCAAGTCAGTATTCAAAATTTCCAGTTTGTTTGAATCAGGATCAAAATAAGGCCAAATACTGAGGTTACTTTCGTATATCTCTTGTACTCCATAGGTTCCCTACTTAGCTTTTTTGTTTGTTTGTTTCCCTTGCATATTTAGTCTTTGCTGCTGAATAAACCAAGTTGTTTGCCCTATAAATTTCCCATAGTCTAGATTTTGCTGATTGTATTGTCTCCTTGTGGCTTCATTTAATATTTTCTTATTTTCTTTTCTTTTTTTTTTTGGTTTTTTTGTTTTTGTTTTTTTAGGGCCACACCAATGGCATATGGAGGTTCACAGGCTAGGGGTCAAATCAGAGCTATAGCCACCAGCCTACAAAATAGCCACAGCAACACCAGATCTGAGCCGTACTTATGACCTACACCACAGCTCACAGCTGTGAGCTGGTCTTAGAGTCTTGTGGAACCAGAAATTTCAATCCATCAATGCAATCCCCATCTCTTTTATCTATGTTTGGCTTTGCTCTCTCAAACATCTCTTTTATCTATGTTTGGCTTTGCTTCCTTTCACATGGAAGATTAAATGGCACCAATAAACCTATATTTATACTCCACCCCCAAAAAGGAACTGGAACCTTCCTTGTTGTCTGACTTGAAAAACATCCCCAGGAGAGGGGATGACTAGCCTGGCTGGTATCATGTGCCCTCCCCTAGACCAGTTAACCCTGGCCAGAGGGAAAGGATTCTGTCCTTGGTACCCTTTAGTTCAACTGCATAGTTTAAATGGGCCTACGGAACAGGAAAGCCCACAGTCAATATCCATCACACTTGTTCTACATCAGGGTGATAAAAGCCTAACTTAGCCATGACCAAGCAGGGGGTCCTTTCTCCTATAGCCTGTAGTGGCATTCCCTTTTCCCCCAAAGCCCTTTCTTTCTGCCTTTTCTCTA
Source organism: Sus scrofa (assembly GCF_054392235.1). Lineage (NCBI taxonomy): Eukaryota > Metazoa > Chordata > Mammalia > Artiodactyla > Suidae > Sus > Sus scrofa. Next base: position 74,949,812 of record NC_139398.1, read on the forward strand.
CACGGTACCTGGAGCGAATCCCTCCCTTCCTTGTGCTCCCATAGACTTCATTCTTGCCATTCTCAGTCATTGCACTCACCCCCTTGTAGTTTATTCGCTAAATTCATTTACTCAGCCAACGCCTGATATGTTCCTTCTATTGCTAAACACTGTGTTAGAATTTGTCATGTTGTTTTTGTCAAAGGAGTGACACATGATCATACCTTCTGTGAATAATTTAATGTAGTTAAATATTCATACCCTCAAACTAGAATTAATACCTTCTCTTTGTAACTCTTTTGCCCAAAACAGGAGGTTAAAAAAAAAAAAAGCCATTGTGCCTCATGGCATTTTCTTGTGTCTCAGATATCCACAGCAAGAAAAATGAGTGCAGGAAAAATATGTCTGAACAACACTCCCTTAAGGCCCCTTGCCCATCTGGTGACAGCTGCCCGTATTTCCAGAATCCTTCATTCACGCACTCATTCCCCAAATATTGACCCAATGCCTTCCACTTGCCAGGTGTTGTACATGCTCTGGGGGTCCAGGTGTAAACACAAAAGATACAGGCTCTAAGAGGGAATGTAACAGACAATTTTTAACACACAGTTCTACAATTAATTGGTGCCTTTTAGGAGTGACAGAAGAAATCATTCTTTTTCTAGTAGTGGCTTCACATGCCAAACCCACGGCTTTTTTGTTGGAGGATGTCATGGGAAGAGATCAAAGTGAAATTTAGTTTTAGCCCTGAGTAAGAATCAGAGAACTTGTCCACTTTCTAAAAAAGGGGGACATAGAGTGTAAGGAATCCTTAACTAGAGTCTGTCTCCCACAGCCCTGCAGCCCACTCTGTGCGCCTTTGTGAGAGGCACCGGGCCGGCAGGGAGACCTGAAAGACTGCACCTGCACAACGTTTCCTCAGCCAGAGTCAGAGAGGAAAGTGTCTGCCAGTCACTCTGTTCCAGGTGATCTTGAAAAGAACTCTGACCAAGAAGCAGGAAGGTTATCAAGCGCTGGTTACTGTCAATAGTTTCCAGAGAGAGAGTTCTCAGAAATCAGCAGGTTAATTTGCATGTCAGGGAGATAACCTCAATCACCTAGCTCAGCACCTGGGCCGAGAAGAACATTTAATCCTACCATTTACCCAGCCTGGTATGCTAAAAAATTTTTTTTCCTTTTTTTTTTTTTTTTTTCTTGTTAGGGCCACACTCGCTGCACAGGGAAGTTCCCAGACTTCGGGTAGAATCAGAGCCGCAGCTGTGGGCCTGCCCCACAGCCACAGCATTGCTGAATCCAAGCTGCGTCTGTGACCTACACCACAGCTCACAGCAATGCCAGATCCTTAACCCACTGAGTGAGGCCAGGGATCGAACCCACATCCTCATGTGTACTAGTCAGGTTCGTTTCCGCTGAGCCACAATGGGAACTCCCATTAATTTAAATCACTTCAGGTAGTATTTTCTAAGGTTGCAATACATCTCTCGTGTAGCTGCCCAGATTGGTGTGGCTTGTGCTCATAAGCCCCAGACCTTGCAGGATCCCTGTGGGCCTGTGAATCCTTTCAGGGTCCACAAATGAGGTATTGCTGCAGCTTTTCATCCTCATCCCGGCTTGGCATGGAGGTGACTCTTCTAGTCACCTGGTTTGAGGGTTGTGTAAAAAACAGACTCTGGGGGCTTCACAGAAGCTTGGCAATCCCTGGTTCAGTTCTTTGTCACATACACCCCAGCTCAGAGTAAAAGCTCCATGAATAAGTGCATCCTGTGTTGGAGGAAAGAGTTTAGCTGATTTCCCTTTCTTCAGTTACCAGAATCTTTCTTTTTTGCTGTTGAACACATTTAGTTCTTTGGTTTTTCTTCTCTTTTTCTTCCAGTTTTATTGAGCTATAATTGACATATAGCACTGTTTCAGTTGAAGGTGTGGAGTATAATGATCTGACGGACATGCATCCATGAACTGATTACACAGTGAGTTTAGTCAACATCCATCAACTCCTCGAAGTACAAAATAAAAGAAAAAAATATATTTTTTTCCTCATGATGAGTACTCTTAGAATTTACTCCCTTAACAATTTTCATATACAACATACAGCAGTCTTAATGATATTTGTCATGTACATTCCATCCCTAGTACTTATTTCTCTTATGACTAGCAGTGTCTACTTTTGATCACCTTCATCCAATTCCCCCTCGATCCCACCCCCCTCATCATTACCCCCCCCCAACCTCTGGTGACCACAAATCTCTCTTTTTCTATAAGTTTGTTTGTTTGAGTTGGTTGGTTGGTTTTGAAGTATAATTGACCCACACCACTATGTTAATTCGGGTGCACCACATAGTGATTTGACATTTCTGTCTTTCTTTCTTTCTTTCTTTCTTTTTTTTTTTTTTTTTTTTTTTTTGGTCTTTTTGCCATTTCTAGGGCCGCTCCTGCAGCATATGGAGATTCCCAGGCGAGGGGTCCAATCAGAGCTGTAGCTGCCAGCCTACACCACAGCCACAGCAATGTGGGATCTGAGCCGCGTCTGCAACCTACACCACAGCTCACGGCAACACCGGATCCTTAACCCACTGAGCAAGGCCAGGGATCGAACCTGCAACCTCATAGTTCCTAGTCGGATTCATTAACCACTGAGCTACGACTCCTGATATTTCTATACATTACAAAATAATCACTACAAATCTAGTTGCCATCTCGTCATAGAAAGATACTACATTTTTATTGGCCATATTCCCCATATCGTACATTTCATTCCGTGGCTCCTTTATTTTGTAACTGGAAGTTTATACCTCCTAATTTCGCTCCTATTTTACTCTTCCCCATACCCACCTCCTCTCTGACCACCACCTATTTGTTCTCTGAGTCTATGACTCTGTGTCTGTTTTGTTAGGTTTGTTCATTTGTTTTGTTTTTTTATATTTCTACATGTAAGTGAAATCATGTGGTATTTGTCTCTCTCTGTCTGACTTTATTTCACTGAGCATAATGCCTTCAGTTTCCTTCCATCCATCCATGTTGTTGTAAATGGCAAGAATTCCTTCTTTTTTATGGCCTGTGTGGTATTCCAGTGTGTGTGTGTGTGTGTGTACCACATCTTCTTTATCCACTCATCAATCAATGAGCACTTAGGACGCTTTTTCCCCAGAGTGAGTCCCAGTAGTCACTTGCCTCTCTGGAATGCCCTCAAGACCAGTAAGTGCATTCAACTCAGGCTCCTTTCAAATACCTGCTTCTCTTCTGGGTCTCAGAGCATGTGGGATGTTTTTGTGTACCTTTTAAAGATGAAGCTTCTGTTTGCTCCAGCTCTCCCATTACACATGCCCCACTGGCCTTCAAATCCAGACATTGGGAGCTTATCTTCCTGGTACAGGACTCCCAGACTGGGGAGCCTGATGAGAGGATCAGCCTCCTTGCTCTTTGGGGAGAACTTCTACAATTGTGCTTATCTTCGAATTTGTGGGTTGCTTACCTGGGGGTGTAGGTCTTCACGATTATCACATCTCTGCACTTCTTACCCATCTCACTATGGTCCCTTCATTATAGCTTTAGTTCTGAAAAATCTCTTCTGCTAGTCTTCAGGCCATTCTCAGTGATAGTTGTTCTCTAAGTAGTTGTAATTTGGATGCCTCTGCCATCTTGCTAGCAGAATCTTCCTTCAGTGATTCCTAATGACCGTAGAGGGGTTTCAAAGTGCACTAAAACTGCTTCTTATCCTCTGGGGATTTAGGACTATGAGTCCCTGTTTTTCTTTAACATAAAGTCCTTTGGTGACCATCAAAAAATTTTGATAACCCTAATACCCCAATCCCTCCTCCCTGAAATTAATTAGTTAAGAAAATAAAACAAAAAGCTACTTTGAATTTGGCAACCTTTATTGGTCACATGAATTCCTACAGAAATTTGAAAATTCTGTATGTATGAGAGTTATTTTCAGTCTGTCCATAGACAGCACTGTGGTGCACACGGCAATTTACAGACACGTTGCAGTGTTTCACCTACCAATTGGCTTATAGAAATAGATTGGTATTTGGCAATTAAAAAGTGTAAAACATTTCAGGTTCCAAATGAGTGGTATGGATGTGACAAATTGTCTAGGTTTAAAGAAAGGAAAAATTGCTATGGTCTGTGGTAGACAGATGGGTTCTTAAGAGGGATAACCCTTGAATTTGTCCATGGAGTTTTAAGAAAATTGTCAACATGGAAAACTTGGAAAGAAAGCATTTAAAAGGCTCAGAAGGTTTCTCCATGGGAAGACAGCATCAAATGCTTACATTGAGCATAGAACAGGCTCAAGCTTTAGAATCAGATAACCTGGGTATTCATGAGTTGTGTGGCCTTGCAAGTTACTTAGCATAATGAACACTCAGTTTTCTCTCCTATAAAAGGGGACTAACTTCTTCTGAACACTTTGCAGGACAGTTGAGAAGATCCAGTTAAATCAAGTAAGAAAGGGCCACCATTTAGCGAACTGATTTTTTACCAAGTAAATAAACATCATTATTTTTTAAAGGCCTGGTATGCTCACTGGACTGAGTAGGCCACTGTGTTGATTGGCATTCTTCTATTTTGCAAGGAACAGAAATGATTCTGGCTCACTTAAGCAAGACAGAATTGTTACAAAAATATGTTGGGAGGTGAGTTAGAAGGGGTGAAATACACAATGAGTCGTAGAATCAAAGAAAATCTGAAGACCCATGCTCCAAAACAAGGAAACATCAGGGCAGCAAGAGAATATTGGTAGAAGCTATTTCCTTCCTTGAGTCATTCTACTCAAGTTCAAGTCCCACAGTAAAAGAGTCTCATGGGAAGGACATCTTGATTGAGAGCCCCACAAAGATTATGAACCAGGATGAAAAGGTAGTTTTCCAAAAGGAATTTAAAGGATTGTTAAAGAAAGGAGAATAAAATAGACAATGAGTCACTGGAAAAAACTCTCCACTACAAACAATTTCAAAAGATCATTCATACATTCATGTAATCATATTCATTGATCAACTTGAAATTCATTTGTGATGAATAGTGAAAAATAAGCCTAGGAAAGTGAAAGTTGAGGCTCATTCAAGGGAAATGGCCCATTCTAGATATGAGAATATATCTCAACCTGTTTGCTTCACCTTGGCCTTCCCAGTGGCCCCAGGAGGATACAGCCTACTGTATCTAGGCCATAGGTCAGTGAGGAGTACCTTAACCCTGGAGAGTCATTACACATTAACACTTGGCTCACTTTCCTTCACTTTTGTAGATACTACCATTGACACACTGGGATAAACTGGGAAATTCGAGTTGTTTTATGGCTGTAATAACTTATTTGTGTCAGTAACCTCTTCCTTCTCTGAGTCTCTCTCACTTCTTCCATGACTTATATATTGTAGGTATTCAATAAATGCGTGGAATGAATGAACAAATGACTCAATGGATGAATGGATGGCCCCAAGTCTGGCCTCAGGTTGGGATCTAGGGCTTTGACTATTTTTTTCTTTTTTTATTAGTTGATCCAAAGAATTTCCTCACAAGAAGCCGTGTTATTTCTATGAATCAAAGTGAAGATTTGTACCTGGGGCTCTGCCGAGTTGCATAGGGCAGTCTTTACAGAGAGATTTTCTTCGTTACCTCCTCATCCATCACCTTTCAGTATTTATATTCATAATATTCATCTCTCCAGTACTGAGCTTACCTCTCCAAATATTTATGGTGTGCCTGTTAATATAAGACATCACTGGAGATGCCCTAGAGGAAGCTGACAGTCTACTAGGGGAAGCAGGGATCTTGAAACATCAGTGTGAAATGGAGGCATGAGAGTTGATGTGGAAACATGTAAAAAAGAGCAATTCTTGTTGGCCAGGGTGAAACAGTCTATGAAGATTTGGGTGGGCTTCACAGAGGAGGTGGCCACAAAAACCTCTGCAGAGCTAAAAAAATATAAAATAATAATTCTCAAAAGAATGTTCTCTATCTAGGTAATTTGTTGTCTTAACCTCTACCCTTCAAAGGTATTCTACTCTAAAATACAAATATACTTGGAAGAGTTAACACATTGTATTGCTTATTAGTTATAGTAATGTTTATATATTTTTACTGTGTATTAAAAATGAATTATTTTTTTTATTATTAATCCCGTTTTATTTTTAACTTTAGGTAGTACATACATTGCAAGGCAACCTCACCATGCTTATGCATTAGCCTCTATAGCATAGAGTGATATACACAGCTTTCTCTTACTACCAGTCATTAGGAACCCTCAGTCATAAAACCTACGTTATGTCCATTTGAAGAGAAAGCAAGCAGGAAAAAAATCGAATCAGGTCTTTCCTACTGGACAGATTGGATAGAGGATGTCCTCAGTCGGGCAACTTCATCTCATGTTAACTTGGAATTCCTTCTAGAGCTGTTCTTGGTTCTTTTCCCAACATGGACATTTGGAAATTTTTGGCTATCACAACTTGAGGGAGAAGAGGAGGGTACTACTGACATTAAGTTGGTAAAGACCAGGGACGCTGCTAAACATCAAAGAATTATCCAAGCCCAAATGTCAGGAGAAGCAAGGTTGAGTTACCCTGATCTAGAAATGCCTTGATCTCCTAACCAACCAGATACTTAAAAAAAAAAAAAAAAAAAAAAAAAAATGAGAGTGAGCCAGTGCAAAACTTTTCATGAAACAGAGAAACAAATCTTTTGGAAACAAAGAAATTTTTAAAATTTAATAGAGCTAAATCACAGTTTAGCATGATGTTATTATGTGGTATAGTTTTTGATTCTTCATTATTTGACCCAAGCTAAGGGTGTAGTGATGGTGATAATGATTTCTAGGCATTGTGGTTTGCTCATATTTTTATGGTGATATATTCAACATATAATATTATATTGTTAGAGGTGTACAACATAATGATTTGATATTGGTATATTTTGTGAAATAATCACCACAATAAGTTTAGTTAGTATCAGTTACTATACATATTTACAGTTTTTTTTCTTGTGATGAGAATTTTTAAGATCTACTCTCTTAGCAACTTTTTGAACATGCCATACAGTATTATTAAATATAGTTGTCATGCTGTACATTATATTCCTTGACTTTTATTTTTTAACTGGAAGTTTGTAACTTTTCATCCCCTTCACCCATTTTACCCACCCTCCACTTGCCGCCTCTGGCAGTAAGATTTTTTTTTTTTCCATTTAGATTCCACATACAGTTAACCTTGAACAACGCAGGGGTTAGGAATGCCAACCATCCACACAGTGGAAAATTTGCTATAACATAGTCAGCCCTCTATATTTGCATTTTGGCACCTGCAGATTCAGCCAACCGCAGTAGGGTAATACTGTAGTATTTATGTTTGAAAAAAATCCATGTAAGTGGATCCACAGAGTCCAAACTCATGTTGTTCAAGGTTCAACTATATGTGGACTACACTTATTGTATCAGATACTTTAGTCATAAGAAGTGGAAAAGGAGCATAGTAAAGGAAATAGGGCCAAAAGGATAATTTCAAATGATAATCTTTCCTTTGTGCATCAAAATAGCACTGTGGTTTAAGAAAGCTGACTGTGTGCCACCAGAAGTCCTGAGGTTAAAGCCTCTCTTCTGCTTTGCTTGCTCTGTGTCATTGGGAAAGTTTATTGAGTCTCACTAAGCCTTAGTTTCATCATTTGTAAAATAGGGATAGTAAGAGTATCTATCTGATGGAGATACTGTGTTCATTAAAGGGAATAGCATGTGTAAAATGTTCTTTTTTAGTTGTTCTTGACACTTTATAACCATGCAGTAAGTGCTGTGTGATAATGATAATGATGATGAAAGGAGAAAGAGGAATAAATGTATTGGTGATGATAATGATGACTGGTTTGGGATTCCAATGACAGGAATTGCAGTGCTGGCTCTGTTATTTACAAACCATAAGACAATTGCTTTACTGAATCTGCATTTGCACTTCTTCCGAACCTCTTAAGGTTACTGTGAGAACTTAATGATAGGTGCCTGGCAACGTTTGTATTCAAGATAGGGAAGTCTGGCCTGAAGAACTGCAGACACACAAGCTCTCCTCCCTGGAAAGAGTTTCTCTTTTCCAGCACCCTGCTGGCTCCCCAGGGCTTCCTGCCTATTAGTGAGACTTTCCTCAAGGACTATGCCTTAGATAAAAGGCTGGATCCAAAAGAAAAGTCAGTGGGCTTCATCCACAAGCTAAGAAAAGCTCTGGGGTACTGAGTCAGAAGTGAATCAGAAACTCCCGAATGAGGTTAAGAAAGAAAAAAATATTAAGGACACTGGCAAATCTGTGGGGCTTTGGCAATTCCAACCCACCCCCACCCCCTGCCACTTTTGTCCTTGGATTCTCCTAGAGGCTCCTTGAGCCATGAGCCCCTCTCCACAGCCCAACTCAGGGAGGGAAGGCAGGAGTCCAGCGGACGGAGAGCTAGAAAGGGCAAAGTCACCTCTCTGTGAAGAGAGGGAGACAGACAGAGCACCCAAGACCAGTGCCCAGAAGAATAAAAGAACAAGGGACACTTCCGGATGAAGGTCATTGTGATACCCCACTGAGCGATGAGAGAGAGAGAGAGAGAAACTTCACCACTTTACCGCTTCAGGGACCCTCAGGATATGTACTGAACAGATGACAGCGACTCACTGCAGCAGGATCATTAGCCCTCAGACCCTACCGCCACTCGTGTCTTCAGTGGGGGTGGATTTAGAAAGCTGGCAGGGAGCCAAGTGGGATGGATCGGAAGGGGAGTGCACGGCTTCATCAGAGCTGTGAAAGCAGCTGACAAATTACCGTGTGATTTGTCATCATCTCAGAACCCGGCAAGTGTTTTGTCCCTGAAAGAATCAATACTTGGAGGGGGAAAAGGGGCTGTATTTTTAGAAACTCTTGGATGGGTAATTTATTTCAAGTGAGTAGAAAGTTTATTTATGTTGGCGTCCCCACAGAACCAACGGACAGTATATTTACATGAAGCCAGAAAATGCTATCATTTCTTCTAATCAATTTACCTCTTGGAACAGCTGTACCTTAAAGCTTTTGGTGATAAATTCACTCCTTGCGCTAAAAGCTCCACCCAGGGAAGCATTTCCAGTACCACCTTGAGCACTGCTTTCTTCTGTAGGCATAGCACATTATGCCCTTTCACAGCTTTTCCACGTGGATTCTCTCTTCCCTGGCACAAATGAGAGGGAGGGGGAAGATGATGTTAGTCCCATTCTACAGATGAGAAAACTGAGGCTCAGGAGTTGAATGTACTCTTAACCAGTGTGGGGTAGAATTGGGGTGGGGAGGAAGTGGGATAGATGGGGGAATTTGGGGCTGGTAGATGCAAACTATTAGATTTAGAATGGATAAGCAATGAGGTCTCACTGTACAGCACAGGGAACTATATCCAGTCTCCTGAGATATAACATGATGGAAGATAATATGAGAAAAAGAATGTATATGTAGGTATGACTGGGTTACTATGCTATAGAGCAAAAATTGATACAAAACTATAAATCAATTCTATTCTCATATATTTCTTTTATATATATCTCGTGTGTGTGTGTGTGTGTGTGTGTGTGTGTATAATGTATAAAAGAAAGCAGGATCTAGTTGTGTTTTCCCCTAGTTGTATCCCCCGACCCCCCAGCACTGTACTCAATGATACGGTACCACTGATATACTTAATGAAAGAGAAACAGTAAAAAACAAGAATGTGTTTAAAATGCTTTGCTACAAGACTTCCCGGGGGCAATGCGCTGTGCAAGTAACAGAGGGTGCGAAGTCAGACTTGGGTTCAAATCCCAGTCCTGGTATGACCACGGCAGCCTCCTTAACCATTCTGAGTCACCATTTTTCCATCCCTAAAGAGGGGAATAATCAAAGTACGTACTTCATAGAACAATTGTAAACTTGAAAATAAATAATATTCATCACAGCATCTGGAAGGAATAAGAATCCAGTAAATGCTACTTATTTTGCTTTATTAGCTACTGTTTTCACAACATTTTTGCAACAGTAAAACAACTAAAACAATGTCAATATTCTGTAGTAAAATTATTAAATGAAATATGGTGGTATTCATGCAGTAGGTTTCTTTCTAGCTGTTAAAAAGCATGTAGACAAATTTAACAACATGTAAGAACATTCAAGAAACCTCATTTTTGAAATTCATAAATGTGTGTGTGTGTCCATACATACATAATTGTGGTGTAGGTATATGTATATATTTTTAAAACCCTGGGAGTACTATGTGCGCAAGAATATTAACTGTGGCTAGCTCTCCGTGGTGTGATTTATAATCTCTGCTTTTTGATCACCTATTTCTGCGCTGCCTAACGTGTCAGCTACATGTGATAGGTAGCTATTTAACTTTAATTAAGATTAAATTAAAATTTTTTGTCTTTTTAGCACCACACCTGCGGCATATGGAGGTTCCCAGGCTAGGGGTCAAATCAGAGCTGTTGCCACTGGCCACAACCACAGCCACAGCCATACCAGATCTGAGCCGTGCCTGTGACCTACACTATAGCTCACAGCAACGCTGGATTCTTAACCCACTGAGCAAGGTCACGAACCTGCGTCCTCATGGATGCCAGTTAGATTTGTTTCTGCTGAGCCACAGTAGGAACTCCAAAATTAAATAAAATTTAAATATCAGTTCCTCAGTCATACTACCATATAGCAATAGCCACATGCACTGAGCAGCTTCAATGTTAGACAGTGCCGTTGTGGCACATTCCCATCGTTGCAATAAGTGCTGTGGGCTGCGTGAGTCTGGAAACTGAAACCCAGACCTGCCCAGCACAGTGGACAGGGCAGGGCTCTTCCTTTGCCTCAAATCCAACTTTTCATCTGCATCTACTTTCTCCTCCTTGATGAGGATTTAACTTTTTCTTCTAACACATTTCAGAACATCGCTGTGTGACAAAGCGGGGATTACCTTATTTGAAATGGTTCTAAGAGTGATTAGCTCTCCCAATGATCCTATTAGAATGAGATCCCTCTCACTTAATAACCTCACAGCATCCCCTTTCTCACAGGAGTTGCACTTCCAGCCGGAACATTTCCACAACACCATCGTGTGTGAGAAGCCCAACAATCACCTCAACAGATTTAAGGGCTATATGTAAGTATCTTCTGCCTGTAAATACTCCCTCTATGGCTAGAACACATTTTTTTCTTGAATGAAATGGCCAAACACATCAGCATCTGGGTCCTCTGGAAGTTTATTTCTTTTTTATCATAAAGAAGGGCTGGAAAGACCTAACTAAACTGGGAAAACTTTTCTATTCTTTGTTTGCTGAAGTGACTATTCATTACCTCCCAGGGTTAAATTCACTAATAGGTTTTTCAGAACTCTGGTGAAGCAGCATCAAAATCATGACTACACTCTGATTCAAGGGAGGCAGGTATGATTGAACTTCGATCAGTTTCTGAAAGAGCCCGTATTGCATTATAGGTAAGAATGGGGACTCTGGGGGGTGACAGACCTGGGTTTGAAACCAGGCTCTCTCTCTTACAAGCTGTATGACCTTAAGTAAATTAATTAACCTCTCTGGGCCTTGTTTTCTACATCTGTAAAATATTATAGTATCTACATCATGGGATTTTTTTTTTCTAAGAATGGGTCATATGCAAAGCCTGAAGCACAGAAACTGGCACAGAGTAAATAGTTAATGGAGGAGTTCCTATTGTGGCTCACCAGAAACAAATCTGACTGGTATCCACGGAGATGCAGGTTCAATCCCTGGCCTCACTCAGTGGGTTGGGGATCCAGCATTGTCATGAGCTGTGGCTTGGGTCACAGTCACAGCTTGGATCTGGTGTTGCTGTGGCTGTGGTATAGGCCAGAAACTACAGCTCAGATTTGATTCCTAGCCTGGGAACCGCCATATGCCAAAGGTTCAGCCCTAAAAAAGACCAAAAAAAAAAAAAATTTGTTAATGGGGCCACTGCTGTTGCAATTATGGTTCTTGTTGTTCCTTACTTTCAGTTCAGCCTGAGATCTTTACTGTAACTCTGCTCCTACATCTGACTACTGGTCTTACTGCAAAAAAGACCAAAAGAAGAGCAATGGTAACAGCTATGAATGAAGGCCTTCATTCAGGGCTTTAACAGTTTTAGAGTACTGTCAGAGAACATCATCTCATTTAATCTGCAAAACAAGCCAGGGAATTGAGAATTATGATTCCCATTGTTCAGATGGGAGATCTGATGATAAGACTTCTCACAATTTACCCAAAGGCTCACAGTAGCTACACAATAAAACCAGAACTCATATCCGGGTCTTTTCACTCCATCCCCAGGGTGTTTTCCATTGTCTGCACACAGAGCTCAGATAAGTTACAGCGACTTCTCTACCAATCAGGCCATAACGAGGCTTAAGAAGGCTTCTTGGGGGAGTTTTCACTGTGGCTCAGTAGATTAAGACCTGACATAGTCTCTGTGAGGATGAGTATTCGATCCCTGGCCTCACTCAGTGGATAAAGGATCCAGTGTTGATGCATGCTGTGGTGTAGGTCACAGATGTGGCTCGGATCCAGCATTGATATAGGCCTGCACCTGCAGCTCTGATCCAACCCCTAGCCTGGGAACTTCCATATGTTGAAGATGCAACCTTAAAAAGAAAAAAGAAAAGAAAAGAAGAAGGCGGCTTCTTGGGAGGCAGATATCATTGTTTTCTCTCCACCCATATTTTCTTTGGCCGTGTAGGATGTCTTGAGGAACAAGATAAGAGGGGAAAATGTAAGAACAATACAAGAAAAAGAGCTGCTTTTCAATGCAAATTACTTTCAAAAGCCCAGAGAGAGCAGATGGAGACAAGTGGAGAAGGGCACAGCTCCTGGGGGACATGAAGATTCTTTGCAGGCACCTGGCCAGGTAGAGGTTCCACCTGCCCAGGCAGGGAGCCCACCCTTCATGCCTAGTTGTGTGGATTGGGTTCATTCCAAGTCACCCAGGCCTTGAGCCATTCTCCTTCCTCTTACAAGAACAGCCTCACTGCTATTTTTATCTGTGACCCTTTCTCCCCACTAGAGCTCAGGCCAGCAGCTGGCCTTTCTCAACTTCAGCCAGGGCTCTGTTTCCCCCCTCCCCCATCTGGCATAGAACTTGCCCAGTTCCATTCAACCCTCAGCACCTCTCTTCCTAGTTGCTGCCCCTAGATACATCTTCCCCGCTTGCCCAGCCCTCATAGGTGAGCCCTGAAAGTCTGATTGGTCAGCCCAGGAGCCAACACATGGGATGATGGCAAACTTTCTTCTTTGGTCCTTCCAAGGACCTATTGTTCTATGCCAAGGCCCAGCATCCACAGATGGTCTGTACTCTCTTCCTGAGCAAACCAACAGGTCTGATTTCTCTAGGTTCCTGGAAGCTTCTTGAAGTCTCCTTGATTTAGGAGTCCTCCTGGGGCTGCCCAGATGGTTAGAAAATGAGCAGCTTTTAAGGCTCTAAAGATTAAGGATGTCAGACTTGAAAATGCAACCTTTGGAAATTCCTCTGTGGGGCAGCAGGCTAAGGATCCGACGTCACCGCAGCTGTGGTGCAGGTCACAACTGCAGTGTGGATTCAATCCCTGGCCTGGGAACTTCCACATGCCATGGGTGCAGCCAAAAAAAAAAGTCTCAGTCTCTCTCAGTCCAGTAATAGTTTTTTTAAAAAAGAAAGAAAATGCAAGTTTTAAACATTTCGATTTCTACGGTTTTGATTTCAGTGGTTTTCAAACCCCTCATCCCCCTCTCTATCAGAGGACCTTGACAATGTCTGGACACACATTTTGTGGTCACAGCTGGGGAGGGATGCTGCTGGCATCCTAGTAGGTAGAGACCAGGAAGGCTGCTCAACATCCCACAAGGCACAGAATAGTTCCCACACCAAAGGATAATCCCAAATGTTGTTAGAGTCAAGGTGGAGAAATACTGCTGAGTCAGTTAAATAAAGTGTCCCTCTAAATGGAGTGCTGAATAGGAGAGCTATGAGATAGCCAATCCCTTTCTTCCATCCATTGTGAAAGGAACATTACAACCAGGAGAAAAAGAGTCTGTCATATGTTGTCATATCAGAGCATCATAAAAAATGCTTTTTAAGCTACTAGCTACTGAGGGTGAATCATTCAAGATTCTATCCCAGTATCGTATCCATAGCCAGCTCCTTCCTTGATAAGGAGAAGCAGGTCTTCGACTTCAGTCATTTTTGGACCACCCTTATGATTTGCATCATATTTATACAACATCTATATTTTCCAAATTTTTTTTTACTTTTTTTTTTTTTTTTCCATTTGGCCACCCCAAGGTACATGGAGTTCCCAGGCTGGGGATCAGATTGAAGCCACAATTGTAACCGACACCACAGTTGTGGCAATGCCAGATCCTTAACCTACTGTGCCAGGCCAGGGATCAAATCCAAGTCCCAGCATTCCAGAGATGCTGCCAATCTCTTTGCACTGTTGTGAGAACGCCTCAATTTTTTTTCTTTTTAGGGCTGTACCTATGGCATATGGAAGTTTCCAGGCTAGTGGTGAAATCACAGCTGCAACTGCCAGCCACAGCCACAGCCCACGCCAAATCCAAGCCACATCTGCGACCTACCCCACAGTTCACAGCAATATTGGATCCTTAACCTAATGAGGCAAGGCCAGGAATCGAACCCCACATCCTCATGGATATTAGTCAGATTTGTAACCCACTGAGCCACAATGGGAACTCCCCAGAATTTTTAATTTGCTTACTTTTTTTTCTCAGTTTATTTCTAAAGGAAAATTTATGTCACTGACACTATGGGCCACCAGTACAACTGCCATGTATAGATTTCCATAGATTTATAGCTGTTTTACTTTCCATTTATAAATATTATATGAGTACAAGTTTTTTATTTGAAATTTTATAGACACTATCATTAATATAGTATTATTGTAGTCATATTAATTTCAATTTAATTTTTATTTTATATTGAGATATAGTTGATTTACAATGTTGCATTTTTTTCAGGTGACATTTTATTTTAACTACAGATTACTACTTGCCAAAGCCCCCTCTGTGTTGAAAAGTTAGATAAATAAGTGCCAGAAAAGGGTTTACAAAATACTAAGACATTTCCTTGTTAGATACAGAAGAATTGCAAATGGAAAGACTGACTGGCTATAGTTAAGGGGGAACTATTTGGATAAACCATGATGTAGTGAAAACCGCAGGAGCATTGGTGTCTGGGGCCTGGGTTCCAAGTCCTGGGATGTCCCATGTACCAGGTGTATGGTCTTGAAAAAATCTCTCACCCTCTCTGTACTTCATTTTTCTCATGAGTAAAGATGATCCCCCTGCAAACTTCCTAGAGCCAAAGGGAGTCAAATAAAATAATGTAAGTAAGTGTAATTTATAAACACCATAAAAAATTATTATTGAAGAAAAAAATTATCATTAAAGGCCTATTGAGTGACGGTATAGCACTCTGTAGCCAGACGTCCTGGGTTTGAATCCCCTTTCTCCTACTAGCCCTATGAACTTGCCTCGGTTTCCTTATCTATAAAATGGGTTTGAGAAGGTCCTGTTGTGGCTCAGCAGGTTAAGAACACGACATAGTATCTGTGAGGATGCGATTTCAATCCCTGGCCTTGCTCAGTGGGTTCAGGATGTGGTGTTGCCATGAGCTGCGGCATAGGTGTGGATGTGGCTCAGATCTGACATTTCTGTGGCTGTGGTACAGGCTGGCAGCTGCAGCTCCAATTCGACCCCTAGCCTGGAAACTCCCATATGCCTCAGGTACGGCCCTAAAAAAAAGAACAAAAAAATGGTTTGACACTTGACCTCTCTTACAAGAGTGTCAAGACCATTAACTGAGTTAATACATGGAAAACACTTATAACTAGACCTAGAGAAATGAAATATTGAAGAACTAGAAGGAGAAAAATCCCAAAGGGTTCATATCATTCTTTTTCTGTTCTCCCTGGTGTTGTGGGGAAGTTATATTTAAACTTTCTGGAAACCCCAAAGGGAAGGTATCAGGATAGAATTAGGGCTGGGCGCCGAATAATCACTGGTATGGGTTGACTCAGACGTTTTGGTGTGACGTGGAAAGTTGCGAGTCTTCCTGAAACTAGAGAAAAGGAAAAACTCTAGTATCTCCCCTTTAAGAAGCTGCCTGCCAGGATGGTGCAGGAGGGCCACAGACCCATCTGCTATGAGGTCTGTTTATTTCACAAGGGATGGGGCAGGAGGAGGAGGGCACAGGAGAGAAGCTGAGAGAGGGACGTGGTTCAAAACAGGAAGCCCTGGGGCTGCCCTATCTTAACGCCTGGTGAGATGAGAGGCAGAAGTGCCCTTGTCTGCTATGGACTCAGATGTTTAGCTGTGGGTTAGACCAAGAAGCTGGGGGGAGTGAGTGTGTGAACACACCTAAAGGTAACACAGCATCCATCCTTGGAGGGCCAGAAACCAGTTCCCCCACATTCTACCCCAGAACCATTCTGAGGCTTGTGCAGCAGAGTTCTGCCTTTTCAGTGAGTAAATGATGACATTCTTAGGAATAGGCAATTCCCTTCTAATGCTCCAGCCCCAAAGATGTCCTGGAGCCATGAAGAGTTACACTTGAACATGAGGATTACATTCTGAGTTAATATCACTCTTCTAACTCTCTGACACTAACCAGTGACAATGTGGAGGGGCTGTCAAACTGTTACTCCCTGTCCTTGCTCATCCCCAGGGAACATCCTGATCAGACCAGGACCGGCTTTGGTAACGAGAGTCTTCTGCTTCGAGGCTGCACCATCAGAAACACCGAAGTGGCTATTGGCATCGTCATCTATGCAGGTCTTTATCCCTGGACAGCTTCTTGGATCTCTGTCCTTTATCCTGCCTCTTCCAAATCCATCTTCAGTCAGTGGGAGTTCACATCAGATCTCAGGGGCAGAGTCATGTGATTTCCCATTGCTCAGCTAAGCAAACTGAGGCTGGGATCATGCAGCTCATTTGGTCCACAGGAGACCTAATTCAGTTCCCAGTTAATTTCACTCATCTGTACAGGACAGGGAGGGGGACTCACACTCATACACCTCTAATGGCTTTATGACACTCACCAGAGGCAAGATAAAGAATATCTTCTTGTACTTGAGGAACAACCTCAACAAATTTAGCAGCTTTGTCTTGTGTACCTCAGTGTCCTCACCTGTACAATGGGAAGAATATTTGTATCTTCCCCACTGAGCATTCACAAGGGTCCAGTGACCCAACACATGGAAGGTACCCAGCACTACTTGTAGAAAGTGAGGGTGCAGTGGGTTTTAGTTGCTGTTTTGTTGTTATGTTGTTATTATCTTTACTCATTTTGTGGCTCCCCATATGGTAGTCTGTTTCTCCTCTGCACTTAGACTTTGCTTTCCAGTGGAGGAAAAAAAAAAAGGTGACAGCAACATTTCTCATAATGAAAGCTAAAGTATTGGAAGTGGGGCTGGGACTGCTGTATCCCCAGCACCTGGCATGCCAGTGTGCTCATTACAAATCTATTGTTGCAGAGTTCCCATCATGGCTCAGTGGAAACAAATCTGACTAGCATCCATGAGGTCACAGGTTCGGTCCCTCACCTCACTCAGTGGGTTAAGGATCCATGGTTGCCGTAAGCTCTGGTACAGGTCACAGACAAAGCTTGACTCCTACACTGCTGTGGTTGTAGTGCAGGCCGGCAGCTGTAGCTCTGATTGGACTCCCTAGCCTGGGAACCTCCATATGCCACAGATGTGGCCCTAAAAATGCAAAAGATGAAAAAAAAAGAAAAAAAATCTGTTGTTATATGAATAACTGGAGGTTTGTTGTATAGAGAAAACACAGTCTCCCTGGAGTGTCTGCCTTCCCTGGAAGACTCCAGAACACGTTTCTCTGCATCTTCCATTCACCTTTTAATATTTCGTTTGCTTGTCCTTTTGTTTGATTTGATGTGTTTTAGTCTGAGTAGAAGCCTACTTTTGTTAGACCTAGAAGAGCATTTAAACATTAATCTACCCCAAGATTCCCTTTTGGGGACTATGAAAGAAAAACAGAGGTTTTAAAAATAACGTCGCAATCCAGCAGACTTTCCCTAGTTTGAGGAAGAGATGTCACGTTAGTCGGTGCGGGTCTTTAGTAATGAAGTTCAATGCCGACTGTAGACTTACTAAAGGTGAACCCTTCCACAATCCCTGCCCCACCACAAACCCACACAGGCATGGAGTTTGCTTCTCCACTGGATCAGAAACAAAGTTCTGAGTGGGTGATGGGAGTGGTCTGTGAGGGGCAGATGGAGAGAGAGTTAATCATGGCTCTGCGGAGCCAGGCTGCCTTAGGCTGAACCACTCTCTGGCTGCAGGTCCCTGAACAAGTCGGTTAAGCTTTCAACACAAGAGGCACCTCATAGGGTTATAAGGTTCAAATGATGTAATGCGTGAGAAGGGTTTAACACAATGTCTGGCACACGTTAGAGTCTTAAAAAAGTGAGCAAAAATGGTACTCATTTTTAATATTATTATCTAGAGCAGGAGTTCTTGACCTTGGCACTATTGACATTTATTCCAGATTGTTCTTTGTGATAGGGGAGCTGTCTTATAGGATGTTTAGCAGCATCCCTTGCATCTGCCCACTAGATGCCATTATCGCCACCTCCTCAAAGGTGATAACGCAAAATTTCTCAAGACTTTGCCAAATGTCCCCTGGGGAGTAAAGTCCCCTGGGTGAGAATGAGTGGTTGTGGAGCTATCTTCTCTGCCTTGATAATACAGATGGACAATGAGAATATAGCGGTATAGGTATATTCTCTGCCTTGATAATGCAGATGGACAAAATAGAAGCACCTCACAGTTAAAGACCCAAAAATGCCAAGCTGAATTTTGCAGAAGTGATTGAGTGCAGAGGTATATGCTCCTCACAGCAAACATTTATGGAGCGCCTCTGTGTACCAGGAATGAATTTAACTGCTTTGTGTTTATCAGTTCAATCCCCATCCCCAAACCCACAACCATTATTTCTCATTTTGCAGATGAGGAATTGAGGTGCAAAAGGATGAATTCCCTCAAGGTCACATGTCTCCCGAGATTAATTCCCTATAATACAAGGTTGTGTATCTGCAGAGTTAAGCTCTGTCTGACACTAGAGCCCACAAGCTCTCCACTATACCACACTGTCTCCTCCTAGAGCCCAAATTTTGCCAGAAGAACAGAGGGATCTCAGGAGGTGAGGAGCAGATGGATGAAGGGGGTGGTCCCAGGACCCCTTGTATGGGGTGAGCTGGGCAGGCTGGAGGGCCATGGCTGTGAAATTTCCCCCAAAATTGCAAGGAGTTGAGTCTAACTTCAGAAGCCTCGCATGTGTTCACTCCTACAGTCTTGTTGCCGCTTGAAATCTACAAGACAACCAGCAAAACAGCATTAAACCACTCACTACTAGAGTTGATATATTAGTTTTCTTTAATTTTGCACAGAGAATACTCAACTCGTATCTTTTAATTTGACTGCTGAGGGGTACAGCGTGGTAATTAAAATTTAATAGCCCCAAGGGAGAGGCTTATCTAAATGTACAGGCTCAGTATGACTGTCAGCTCTTAGCTGGTGGCTTGGGTACCAGGTTAGTGGAAGAAGAAATAGACTGGGAACCAGAATCCTGGGTTCGCCAGCAGCTCTGATGTTCGTTTATTCCCTCAGTGGGTAGGTCCCTTCTATGCTTTGGACCTGGGTTTCTTCAACTCACAAAAGGGGTGACAAGATGAGACCCAATAGTTTTTACATTTTATTGTCCTTTTCTTGAATAAAATTTAATGCAGAATTCCAAGATAGGATAGGAGCTGCCCAGAGCTCATGCTGGGGTGGAGGTCTTTGGCCCCTACCACTCTTGTACAAGCAATGCCAATGCTTTGAGTGACATGAAGGTAACTGCCCTCAAGTATAGTCCTGCCACAGGACTGTTCCCCAGCCTAAAACCCTTTTCCCCCAACTCTTCTCTCTCCCTTCAGCTCTCCCTTACATGTCACCTCCTCTGAGAAGGCTTCCTGGACCATGCTCTCTATAATCATCTCTCATTTATCAGCCCCTTATTAATTGGTACTACATGGGACTTATTACTAACTGTATGTTATTTACTTGTTTCCATGTGTATTTTCACCAGCATGTGAGTCATCTGTCTTACCACTGCATCCCACCACTAGCCCATAAGCACCTTTGTTCAAATTAGAAAAAGATGGCCCAAGACAGTTTACTGGCACTTACCAGGCACATGTCCTACTAGACTTGCCTGTTACAAATCCATGACAACTACAAAACGAGGGCTTCTTCTAGAGTTGTGCAGTCCACAGCCTGTGCACAGTGGCTCTGTCCATGCCCACCACTGTCCAGCAGGTAGGGGATGGATCCATAAAAACCCACTAACAAAAGGTATGAGGCCTCTAGCTGTCCTCGGGACCTCAGAGTCAGATAGGAGAATGAAGTCTCTCCTTTGCTGAATTTGCCTGTGAGCAGAGCCAGAGGCAAACAAGGGCTGACGATCTTGTTTTCCCTCAAAGGCCATGAGACCAAAGCCATGCTGAACAACAGCGGCCCGCGGTACAAACGCAGCAAGATCGAGCGGCGCATGAACACAGACGTCTTCTTCTGCATCGGGATCCTCTTCCTCATGTGCCTCATTGGGGCTGTAGGTAAGAAATATTCTGGAAAGAATGACCCCACAGTACTTTCTGTTTCTGGGGGTGACTTGCTCCAACTCCAAGCCTCAGTTTCCTCATCTACAAAATGGAGTTCTTTTAAATAAAATCTATTCTGTGCTTTAAGAGGTGCCAGTGAAGTAAAAATGCAGGTGAAAATCTCCTGAAAGTAGTATGTGCTCTAACTCTTAGGAAGAGCTTCTCTCACGTATCTGTCTAAGCCATACGACCTAAACCCAGGCACCCCCTTATCCTGAGGGGGGATAACAAGATGAATCCATCACAGGACTGGTCCTCGGAGAGCTTACATTCTGGCAGGAAGAAGCCCAACCCAAGAACAGAATCACTAACACCATCCACTTCACTCAGGGAGGGTTGCACACCAGTCCTGGATCCGTTTTCTAGTGCTGCTGTAGAAAGTTAACACAAACCCAGGGGTTTAAAACAATACTAGTCGATTCTGTTATAGCTTTGGCATTCAGAAGTCCAAAATAAATTTCCCTGGGTTAAGACCAAGGTGTCCTCAGGACTGGCTCCTTCTGGAGACTCTGAGGAGAGAGTCGGGTCCTTTGTCTTTTTCACTTTCTCCCTTGAGTTACCTTCCTCCATCTTCAAGGCACTTTATTCCAGTTGCCACTCACATTTCCTTCTCCTTGTCTGTGGGAGAAACGCCCTCTGCCTCCCTTTCGTAAAGATGCTCCCTTTTGTAATTCCACCACCGAGGCCAGCTGGAAATCCCAGGCTCCTCTTCCCCATCTCAAGATCCTTTGTCGAATCTGCAAAGTCCCTTTTGCTGTCTATGGTAGCATAGTCACAGGGTCAGGGATGGAAACCTGAACACCTTGGGGGGGAGGGCATTATTCAGCCCATGACAGGCATTAATGGAGCATCAAGGAAGGACGTCTTGCTGGAGCTGATTCCCAGATGCAGGAGGTGTTTACTGAGGGAGGGAGGGGGCAAGGTTAGGGTGCAGCAGGCAGCTGTGAAAGGAAGGAGCTGTCACTCTAGCCCCAGAGACAGCCACGAGAAAAGGACGGCAGCAGAAAGGAGAAGTGTTTTAAGCAGAGGAACGTTTGGCTGTTTGTGTGGCAAGAGCAAGGCTAAGAATGGAGACCTGATGAGACCCAGGCTGTGACCGAGTGTGGAGAGCTGCAGACGGTTTAGACTGGAGTCATCAGAGACATTTAAGTCCACCCCCGAGAGGAAGGCAGAGAGGGACCCTCACTCTTACCCACACTCCCTCTCCATGGCTTAACACCAAGGATGTTTTCAGGACCCTAAAGGAGACCCCAAAGAAGCAGGAAGGATCAAGAGGGAAAACTCATATGCTGAGTCCAAAACCCCGGCTGACACCACACCAGGGAGCAGCCGTGGCCTTTGCTCTTTACCTGCTTTTGTCAGAAATCAGTCCCATCACTGTTTTCAAAAGACAGTGTCTGAAACCCCAAGATCTTCCTAGGACACCCAGAGATTGCAGTGTCACCACAGTGAGGAAGGTGGGGTTTAGTTTCATACGTGGCCTGGAGTTTTTAATTAATCTCCTTCTCAGGTGTGTCCACTGGCACACAAGTGAGGGGCTCATTCCTGGAAGGGCAGCACCTGCAGGGGAGGGAATCAGGCAAACAAAAGCAACCATTGGTTTTCCGTGCCACCTCTGCCCCCAAGACACTGCAGAACTGTTGGCTCTGCTTCCAGACGGGTTTTTCAGGGAACATCAGACCTGGCAAGAACACTGGAGATCATCTCACTGTGTCTCCAGAGAAAGGCAGTTAATGATTAAAAGATCACACAGTGACAGAAGGTACAGGCAAACCATGTTCAGCCCGGTAGATTGCCCAAAATAATGAATAGATTGAGAAAGTAATGGGGAGGGGCAGCAGGCTATTCTGTCTGGAAAGAACAACTCATACAGAATGGCAGGCCTCTGCTCTGCTGGCACCTAATTAAAGCACAGCCCCTGCAGGAGGCAAAAACTCTGGAATGAGCGCCATTCCAGGGTTATTTATCAAACATTTACTTTAATTATGTAAGGATGGTGTTTCTTTTTTATTTGCTCATCATGTCCTTCCCAGGCCTTTGTAATCACCCAGTCCCTGCCTGGGCTCCAGAACCCCTCCAGGCCTCCTCCTCCAGGCAGCCTTCTCTGGCTTCTCTGGAAGCCAGTGACCCTGGCTCTGTGCCATACATTGGACTCTTTCTTTTTTTTTTAATGATTTTTATTTTTTACATTATGTTTGGTTTACAGTGTTGTGTCAGTTTTCTACCATACAGCAAAGTGACCCAGTCACACATATATACATACATTCTTTTTCTCACATTATCCTCCATAATGTTCCACACAAGTGGCTAGATATAGTTCCCTGTGCTACACAGCAGGATCTCATTGCTTATCCACTCCAAATGCAACAGTTTGCATCTATTAACCCCAGACTCCCAGTCCCTCCCATTCTCTCCTCCTCCCCCTTTGCAACCACAAGTCTGTTCTCCAAGTCCATGAGTTTTTTTCTGTGGAAAGGTTCATTGGTGCCATGTATTAGATTCCAGATATAAGTGATATCATGTGGTATTCATACATCGGGCTCTTAACCTTATGTCTGTAAGTCTTTCTTCTGCCATGTATGGTGGTATTTGGCCCAACTCCTGGGCACTGAAGTATCTTAGAAGCAGAGCATCATCCCCTCTGGCATTTATTCTCTGAAGCTCCTACTCTGGTACCAAGAGCATTTTACATGTTAGGTTATTCTGTCTCACAATAACCCCATGGAAAATGTGTTACTACTAATTACTAAGAAGGTACAGACAAATCATAATCAGCTTGGTAGACTGCCCAAAATAATCAATAGATTGTGAAAGTAATGGGGAGGGGCAGGATTCTACTCTCTCTGAGAAGGAGGTGAGCATGCCAGATCCAGAGACCTTGGTATCAGGTGCCAGGACCACTTATCAGTCCTCGCCCCATAAGGAAACTGAGGGTTCAGTCTGTGTCTGGTGCTGTTGCTATGGGATTTTAGAGTGTTCCAGGATTTAACATGGCACCCTTCATGCTATGTGGGACTTGTAGCTTAACATCTGACTCCCTGACTTAGTAGGGAACTCCTCAAGGACAAGAGCTAGGACCAACTCCTTCTTGAATTAATAAATTTGGGATAAAAGAGACAGGGAAGAGTAGGTAAACAGATATATGGATGGATGGATAGATGATCAAATGGATAGTTGACTGGATGGGTGTGTGGGTGTGTACATGGGGGAAAAAGAGGGTCTAGGGTACAGGTTTGTTGAGACTTCCCAGCCATGTACTGTCTACTACACAACCGAAAAAAAACAAAACATTTCCTGCCCCTTTGTCTGTTTCCAACCCCTATGTAACAGGACTACCAAAAAATATCAGAAATCCCCATGCTAGTCTCCTCTGGGAGGACGGACTTAATGCCCATCAAGAGATTGAAATGTAGGGAAGATGAAGGGCCCTTTAATAGCTAAATGAACCCATATACACCACCCTGATGTTATGTAGAAAAAAGGATGGGCTCCTCTAAAACACACTCCCTTCCAGGAACGGGTTAAGGAAGGGCTGATGGAGTTGACCAATTTAGGGTTGAGTGGAGATTTTGCCTTATGCCTGGCTTTGCCTCCTCTCAGGTCACAGCCTCTGGAATGGGACCTTTGCAGAACACCCTCCCTTCGATGTGCCGGATGCCAATGGCCACTTCCCTCCCCTTGCCCTCGGGGGCTTCTACATGTTCCTCACCATGATCATCCTGCTCCAGGTAGGTCCTCCCTGACTCGGGGCTCAGGCAGACCTGTGGCCAATACCCGTACGACTTTGCAGAAGAAAGAAGAATCAGTGCTGGCCCCAAGAAAGAACCAACTGGACTGAGACGGGGAAATATTTATTGCTTTCTCATGGGTCTTTGAAAATATTCATATCTGAAATAATATCAGGACCAGCCCTGCCTTTTGGAAGGGACTTTGGCCTCAGGTAATAACAGGAAAATATTTATCAGGCTTTTCTATTTAAAAGTAAGATTACAGCAGTGATCTATGTGTGCCTGTCTCTTTGCCAGACATAAAACAGGTAAACCCTAGTGACCTGGGCATAACACAAGATAACAGTGCAGCACAGAGAACTACAGAGAACCTCCAGCCTCAGCCATTAAGTGAAAGAAACAATAGGTTTGAGTTTTTGAACCTGAGAGCTTGAGATGGAAAAAGGCAGAACTAGGCCTATATAGGAGAAAAAAAACAAAAACACAGAGCACCCGTGAGAGGGGTAAGAAAGGCACATACTGTAAGTAAACACCTGCAAAATGCAAAAAGGTATAAAGAGACATAAAAAAATCTTCAGGGTCTACAAAAAATTACAATCTATGAAGCAATAAGGGAAGCTGTAGTTTTGTTTTTTTAAAAAAAAAAAACCATCTATGTTTGAGTTCTCACAGTATTTGAGGGTGTTTCATTGTCCTCTTACTGCTGAAAACTTTTTAATCACTAGTTCATTGGTTCATTTAGCAGAGTAATCCTTTTTTTTTTTTTTTTTTTTTTTGCCTTTTTTTAGGGCCGCACCTGAGGCATCTGGAAGTTCCCAGGCTAGGGGTTGAATCGCAGCCACAGCAACTTGGGACCTGAGCCGCATCTGTGACCTATACCACAGTTCAGGAAAACTTGGGATCCTAAACCCACTGAGCCAGGCCAGGGATCCAACCCACGTCCTCTTGGATGCTAGTCAGATTCATTTCCACTGAGCCACAACTGGAACTCCAACAGTAATAGCAATCCTTTTTAAATGTGAGGCAGGCCACGCCCGCCTCTTCACTGAACCTTCTGATGGTTTCACATCCAAAGTGAAATACAAAGTTCTGACTGAGACCAACAAGGCCTTAGGTCATCTGGACCCTGACTCCCTCCTAGACCCCATCCCTGTGTGTTGCCTCCCGCCGACTCTGACCACCCCTGAACCCCCACCCGCCCCACCCCCACCCCCCACCGACCAATACCCAGCCTGCCCTGCCCTGCCTGGATGCTCCTTCTCCACAGATAACCTCCTGCTCACGCCCTCATTTCTCCAGGTCTCTGCACAAAGGTCATGGTTTGCGAGAGTCCTTCCCAGCCTTCACCCTCGCTCCTCTTTTCTTTATTCTTTCTCATGAGACTCACCACCCACTTATATATATTTCTTTGTTATTGGAATACGAGGTCATCAATCCCAGAGATTTTGTTCTTCTCCTTGCCATGTGCAGGACCTAGAAGAGCAAATAACATGCAGCAAGCACTCAATAGATACAGTGGGCAGTGATCAATAATCCATCTGAATAGAAAACATACTCATGGTTACCAAAGCAGAAAGGATGGAGGGAGGGTTAAATTAGGAGTTTGGGATTAGCAGAGACAAACTATTATATATAAAACAGGTAATCTTGGAGTTCCCTGGTAACCTAGTGGTTAAGGCCTTGGCATTGTCCCTGCTGTGGCTTGTGTTTGATTCCAGACCTGGGAACTTCCACATGCCACAGGCCACAGCCAAAAATAAAAATAAAATAGGTAAACAACAAGATTCCATTGTATAGCACAGGGAACTATATTTAATATCTTGTAATAACCTGTAATGGAAAAGAATATATACACAGAAAACTAAATCACTTAGCCGTGGCACCCAACACAACATTATAAATTAACTATACTTTTACAAGAATGGATCTGACTCCCTCCCCCTCCTCCTTGGCAACCACACTGGGTCACCATGCTGTACAGCAGAAAATAGGCAGAACACTGTAAACCAGCTATAATGGAAAAAAATAATAATCATTATACAAAAAAATTAAAAATAAAAATAAAAAAATAAAAAGAATGTATCTAAACACCTGTCAAAATGGGCAGCAATCCTTAGTGGCATAGAGATCTATGGGCAGAAGGAGACTCTGGACAGAAGCAACTAGAGCTCCCTACCGCTTCCCACTCAGTGAGTAAACAACCAGTGGCAAGTGCCTACCCCCACTGGACATCCCTAGTTGAAGCAAGTGTGTCTTTTTTTCAGATTCCCCTAAAAATCCGAAGGGAGGCGTGAAGTCACTGATCTTTAATTTCTCAGAGGAAGTCCATCTCGTGAGCTGACCTGAGCTTTCCATGAAGTGCCTTTGCTACCCCCTACCTCCAGTGAAGGTCCTGAGATGGGGGACCAGCCGGGTCTCTGACCTGGTGGCACTCGATCTCCCCACAGGTGCTGATCCCCATCTCCCTGTATGTGTCCATTGAGCTGGTGAAGCTCGGGCAAGTCTTCTTCCTGCACAACGACCTTGACCTGTATGATGAGGAGACTGATATGTCCATTCAGTGTCGAGCCCTCAACATCACTGAAGACTTGGGCCAGATCCAGCACATCTTCTCCGACAAGACGGGGACGCTGACCGAGAACAAGATGGTGTTCCGGCGTTGTACCATCATGGGCCGCGAGTATTCTCACCAAGAAAATGGTACGGGGGCTTCTGCAGCCCCCATCCTTCTTCTAAAGGGGTCACCCCTGCTCTCCTAAGAGAATGGTGATAGAAGCCTTTAGCCCGGCTTCCCGCAGAGCCTGGGGCTCTGTGGAAAATAGCTTCCTGTATCCCTGTGGTTTCCTTGTCACAGTTCAGTGCTCTTCTTGTCACATGTAAACTTTCATTTGCTCACAGAGGCTATCAGCGATCTCCGGTGTGGTTGCCCTCCGATGGGTCGATCTTTGTCTGGTGCCATTTACACAGAGGATTTAAACCTGTCAGGAATGAACTGGGGACAGGTCCAAATTATGTGACAGTCATGCAGCCAAAGTTTAAGAATGTCTTGGGTCAGCATGCCTGACAGGACAGGCCTCGGTGCAGGCCATGTTCAGATGGCATACACCCAGGACATGCCCTCCTTGCTAGCTGAGCTCTTGGATTTTCACTGGCACAAAGGTTTGACTTAGGAAATGTGACTGTAAAATGCCTGGGCTGTTGTCTTGCATGCACTGCAGGTGGCCTAGAATGCTGACCTGATCCCATCAACTCCCTCTCTGCAACACACAACCCTCTCCCCCTCCCTCCCTCCCTCCCTCTCTCTCTCCCCTCTCTTCCTACCTAGGAGAAGAAACTCTGAAGAGCAGCATTCACTCTTTTGAATGGGAGGCATGGAGAAAGAAAAGAGGGATATTATAGGCAGTCCAATCGCATTTACATGAGTGCTTCTAATCTCTTTGTACTGATCACAACATCTACCATAACTGGTACTTAGAGTATGTTAATCACTTTAATACAGTATATCTTTAAATCTTCAAAACAACCCTATGACTTAGGTAATTTTTATAACCCTAAATTGAGGAAATAGAGGCATGGGTTGTGCAAAGCTCAAAGTCACATAGGTTGGCAGTCATAGAACTAGGATTTGAACCTGTGCCCCTGAGTTGCACCCCTCTTCCTCCAGTCAGGGTGGCCAGCTGCCTGTTGTCCAGAGCAGCACAGTGCCTTTACTCCATGTTCTTACCCCATGCTCCACCCCAAAGTCTGGCATCTCCCCAGCTGTGATGTGGCCAAGGTCTATGACTGGTGCAATAACACAGTTCCTTTCTTTCAGCCAAGCGACTAGAGACCCCGAAGGAGCTGGACTCTGATAGTGAAGAGTGGACCCAATACCGGTGCCTGTCCTTCCCAGCCCGATGGGACAAAGGCCCAGGAACAATGAGGGGCCAAGGAGGGGCCCAGCCTCTGAGGAGGAGCCAGAGTGCCCGGGTACCCATCCAGGGCCACTCGCGGCAGAGGTCTGTGGGGCGCTGTGAAAGCTCACAGCCCCCAGTGGCCTTCAGCAGCTCCATAGTAAGTCCCTGCCTTTTCCTCTTTGAATTGCAAATGGGCTCTCCTGGGGAGGAAAAGGGGAAGGATCTGGGGTGTGAAAGAAATAAGATTCTAAACCCTCAAGAGCACTCTAATGGCAGCCCTTGGTCTTGTAAGTAACCTACATGGGCTTGTTGGGCATATACAATTCATGTCCATTTCAGATGTTCAGTGTTTCAAAATTGGGAGATTTCTAAAAAATTCTCCCCGTGAAGCCAGCATTTCCTTGGGGCAGTAGTTGGTTTGAATGAAGAAGGGGTGCTCCTCAGCCTGGGCATGCAGTGCTCAGTCCAACTCAGACCCCACCTCTTCTCTCTTTATTCCCCTCCTGAGCCAAGGGCCAGCAGTATGTTGATTATGCACGTGTTTCCAAAATACATTTAAGGGGAAAGAGAAGTATCTGACATGTCCATGTTTCTAAAAAATGAGGCTGTAAGGCTTATAGGATTCAAGAAAAAACAGGAGAATATATTTATGGGGATAATCAAAGAGTCTCAAATTGTTATGAAGCAAAGAACATCTCTGCCCAAATGACCCAGGCCCCCTCATTCCCTTAAGATAACTGCCCCTATGACGTTCAACTTTGAAACTTTGGGGTTTTCTGCATGTGGTCCCTTCACATTTGATCCACTGGGATGGTTATCACTAAACCTTCAGGTAGTAGGTGAAGAAATTGAGTTCCTTCCCCAAGATTACAGTGCATTTCCCGGAAGTCAGGACCAAACTAGGGCATTCTGACTCCTGTCCCATTTCCAGTTCCCTCTGCACCATGCGCTTCCTCTAGACAACACATCATCTGGAATCATTTGCACTTACAGAAAAGGCCCCAGGGAGCCCCAGTTATCTTAAATAAGACATAACTAACAGAAAGACCAAATGTGCTATTACCCCATTATTAGAAAATTAGATTTTTCAAAATGATCCTTTCTGTGAATTTCTTTCCAGTCTTTTATTTACCACATTAATACACACACACACATACACACACTCAACATATATTTAACACTTCTGTAGTCATGGCACACATAAATTATAGCTGCTGGGTTTTTTTAGTCATATATCAAAAGCATATTCCACACTGCTACCTGGTATACACTACCCAGGACTGCGTTTTCTGACTGTGATAAGAAATGCTTTGAGGGAGTTCCCACTGTGGCTCAGCAAGTTAAGGACACAACATTGTCTCTGTGAGGATGTGGGTTTGATCCCTGGTCTCCCTCAGTGGGTTAAGGATCCAGCGTTGCCACAAGCTGTGGTGTAGGTCACAGTGGCAGCTCCAATTTCACCCCTAGCCTGGGAACTTCCATGTGCCCCAGGTGCAGCCATTAAGCAAAAAAGAGGAAGAAGAAGAAGAAATTATATGAGTCTATATGTTCTGGATTGTTGTTTATTTAACTTTGAGTGAAAACAAAGCTAACTCTATTATTATCGTGCATAGAAACGCAACATGAACAAGGATAAAACCATGACAATATGTTAAGATATACGATGCTCATAAACTTACAAGAAAAATCATCCATAGATACCTTTGGGGAGGTTTTGAGTTTCATTTTTCTTTTCTATTTTCCCAAGTGAAGTTACAATAGGACATGCATATGGTCAAGTCTTTCTCTAATTTAATCCTTTTCCCTCTGAATGGAATGCACTTCCCCCCAGCTCTTTACCTAAATATTTGGACAATGAATGCAGTGCATTCTGTGAATTCTCACTGGGTCTTGCACTACCAGTGTTTTTTGGAGTCTTCCAGTTCAGATACCACATGTATCTTGTGTATCTGAGAATGTCTCCCCAGGACATCAGGAGAAAAATGAAGCTTTCCTGTGTAGATCTCAGCCAGAACCCACAGATACATTGCCTCCTGTTCAGCCTGACTTTTCGCGGCAGCCCAGAAAAACTGCAGCCCTGAGTCAGTCAGTATAACTTTTATTCAGGGCCCTTCACTGATCCTCATGGAAGAGGACACATTAGCATGTGAGCTGTCTCAGGTCCTGGATGTCACTGTTCTGCCCTGGCTGACACATTCAATCTAGTTCTAGGGAGTTCCCGTTGTGGTTCAGCAGTTACGAATCCAACTAGGAACCATGAGGCTGTGGGTTTGATCCCTGGCCTCACTCAGTGGGTTAAGGATCTGGCATTGCCGTGAGCTGTGGTGTAGGTCGAAGACACAGGTCAGATCCCGTGTTGCCATGGCTGTGGTGTAGGCCAGCAGCTATAGCTCCAAATCGATCCCTAGCCTGGGAACGTCCATGTGCTGTGAGCAAGGGCCTAAAAAGAAAAGAAAAAAAAAAAAAGAAGTCTAGTTCTAATTAATTCATTCTGGAACAATAAGGAGATTGACACAGAGTAAGACTCAATTCTTGTTACCTGGGCAAGTAAGGATGGTGGTCTGTTCTCTTTATGAACTGCCACATATGCCCTTCTGCAGTCTGAGTGACAATCTGGGGTTGAAAGGACAATAGCTTCCCAGCAATCTGTTAGAGAGGGCTGTGGGCCAAGGATCAAGAAGTGTCGGCTCTGGTTTCAGCTCTGTTGCTGGCCTCCGGGGTAGCCTTAAGCAACATGTTAAACCTCTTTCTATCCCTGTTTCATCACCTGACCATACTCTGCTTACAACTCTTACCAGGTGTTCTAAAAGTCAAATACCATATCTGTGAGTCTGTCTCTGTTTTGTAGATAGGTTCTTTTGTGTCATATTTTAGATTCCACATGTAAGTGATACCAGAAGGAATTTGTCTTTCTCTTTTTTATTTTGTCTTTCTCTTTTTGACTCAGTTCTAGAACAGAATAGACGATAACATGAGAAAAAGAATGCATATATGCATAAGTCTGGTAACTATGCTGTACAGCAGAAATTGGTACCATACTGTAAAATCAACTATAATTTTAAAATATAAATTAAAAAAACAAAAGGAATAAGCAGTAACAACTAAAAAGTATTTTTTTAAAAAAAGTCAAATAACAGGATGCTTGTGCTGACCTGCCAGCTATGAATTAGACGCATTCAGGTTCATGTCCATTCCACCATGTATTAGCTCTGTGATTTTGGTCAGCTCACTGCGCTAGAAGCCTCAATGCTCTCATCTTTAAAAAAGGATTATTATTGGAGTTCCTGTCATTGTGCAATGGTTAATGAATCCGACTAAGAACCATGAGGTTGTGGGTTCGATCCCTGGCCTTGCTCAGTGGGTTAAGGATCTGGCGTTGCCATGAGCTGCGGTGTAGTTCGCAGAGGCGGCTCGGATCCCGCGTTGCTCTGGCTCTGGTATAGGCTGGTGGCTACAGCTCCAATGGACCCCTGGCCTGGTAACCTCCATATGCCACGGTAGCAGCTCAAGAAAAGGCAAAAAGCCAAAAAAAAAAAAAAAAGGATTATTTTTATGCAAAATGGGTTGATTTCGAGGATTTACTTCTTAAACGCATGTGTTCCAGACAGATGGATGACTCATAGAAGTTTTAACTTTCTTAAGGAAAGTTGGCTTCCTTGGACAAAGGTTCACATAACTGATGATGGCAGGGAAGGTGAGGGAAATGAGAGTTTTTATAAAATATAATGTTAAGCCTTCTCCCCTGCGATTCTGGGGTATTTGGTCTAGGGTGGGGCCTGGTTATTTATATTTTTATTTCTGATGATTCTAGTGAGCAACCAAGATTGAGAATTCTTTAAGCATACCATCCTCCCACTTGGAAATAATCTTTGGCTCAAATGGGCACTTTCTACAACTGAGGAGGCATTGGCTGAAGGGGGTGATTTTTGTTGCCTTAAAGGGCTCTAACACTAACCTGTCAAATATCTGTGGCTGGAGTGGCAGATCCTTGAATCAGTCCATCTGCAGCAGCCCCAGTTGGATCTCCTGGCTTCCACCCCCACCCACTCTGGGCAGGCCCTCTGTGTGTCTCCTCTTCCACTCATCCATCTGGCATCCACTCTGGTCGGATAATCCCACGGCACCACCAGTGCTTCACCTTCCCCATCTAAAACCTGCTTCTGAAACCCCAGGGACTCCAGGCATGGCAGAGCACCGAAGCTGAAGCCAAAGAAGCCTGTGGTTGTCTTCCTTGGCCCTTTGCTCTAAACCAGAAATAAAATGAGCACCAGCAATAATAACCGCCACCACAAAAGCTGCCTTTTTTTTCCTTTACTACAAAAAACAAGGAAGCATTGGTTATTGTTGCCTAATTGGCTGCTATAAAATCTGTGGCTTTAGGATGTGGTAATATACTTAGGAAAGTAGTGAGTTCTGAGCCAGCATTTAATAGTCCTAGCAGATGGAAAATGAAATGCCTTTTTTCCCCTGATCTGTAAACAGCCAGTATTGGAGTAGAGCATCTTCGTTTAGAAGTACCATTTGCAAAGTGTTTTCCAGAATCATCAGACCAAAGACTATCTTTCTAATCATAAAGTTTGCATGAGGGCCTCTTCGGCTCCAAACCACACCTCCTCTCCCTTCATGGGTGCAGGCCCTCCCATCTGTCCTGAATGTATTAGAGATGTAAAGGGGGTGTCTTTGGCCCCCTACCTTCTTTCCTGAAAGTTGGTTTTCCTTTGTTTCTTAGGAAGATAACTGGCCACACTTTGTAGTCTGCTTAGAGTCGACAGGGACAGCCCACATGCACACACTCCCACGACGGGGTTAGATAAGAGCCCTGATTTAACTAGTCAATCACACAGAATCTTTTTGGAAGTGATATGACCACAGAGAGCAAGAAAGAGATGAAGCCTATCTCAGCTTTGCTTCCCTTCGCTCCCAGGGTTTCAAAGAGGGGCACACAGACTGGTGACCATGTTCACAAGAACAAGGTCTTGTAATACCTGGGAAACGCCCTTTATTCTTTTTATAATTTTTTTATTGCAGTATAGTTGATTTATAATGTGTTAGTTTCCGGTATACAGCAAAGTGATTCAGTTATGTGTATGTGTGTGTATTCTTTTTCATATTCTTTTCCATTATGGTTTATTACAGGAAATTGAATATAGTTCCCTGTGCTACATATTAGGACCTTGTTGTTTAGCTATTTTATATATAGTAGTTTGCATTTGCTAATCACAAACTCCTAATTTTTCCCCACCCCACCCCCTTTCCCCTTTGGTAAATTTAAATTTGTTTTTGATGTCTGTGAATCTGTTTCTTTTTCATAAATAAGATCATTTTGTATCATATTTTAGATTAAGTGATACCATATTATATTTGTCTTTCATTTATTTCGCTTAGTGTGATAATCTCTAGGTCCATCCATGTTGCTATAAATGGCATTATTTCATTCTTTTTAGGGCTGAGTAATATTCCATTGTATATAAGTACCATATCTTCTTTATCCATTACTGTATTAATGGACATTTAGGTTGTTTCCATGTCTTGGCTATTGTAAATAGTGCTGCTAAGAACATTGGAATGTGTGCATCTTTTCAAATTAGAGTTTTCTTTGGATATATGCTTAGGAGTGGAATTTCTGGATGATATGATATGGCAACTCTATTTTTAGTTTTTAGAGGAACTTCCATATTGTTCTCCATAGTGGTTGTACAATCTACACTCCCATCAACAACATAGAAGTGTTCCCTTTTCTCCACATCCTCTCTAGCATTTGTTATTTATAAAGTTTTTAATGATGTCCATTCTGACCTGTGTGAGGTTGCACTTTATTTTAGTTTGATTTCCACTTCTCTATTAATTAGTGATGTTGAGCATTTTTCATGTGCTTTTTGGCTAACTGTATGTCTTCTTTGGAGAAATATTTATTTAGGTCTACTGGCCATTTTGGGGGGGTTACTTGTTTTTTGTTATTGAGTTGGATGAGCTGCTTTTATATTTTGGAAATTAAGCCCATGTTGGTTACATCATTTGCAAATATTTTCTCCCAGTCTTTAGGCTGTCTTTTTGTTGTTTATGGTTTCCTCTGCTCTGCAAAAACTTGTAAGTTTGATTAGGTCCCATTTGTTTATTTTTGCTTTTATTTCTTTTGGGAGAATGATCTAAGAAAACATTGCTACAATTTATGTCAGAGAATGTTTTACTTATATTCTCTCATAGGACTTTTATGGTGTAATGCCTTTTTTATTTGTTTAATATTTATTTTTATTTTATTTTATTTTATTTTTTTAGGGCTGCACTCACGGCATATGGAAGTTCCCAGCTAGGGTCAAATTGGAGCTGTAGCGCCAGCCTACACCCAGCCACAGCAATGTGGGATCCAAGCCTCATCTGTGACCTATACCACAGCTCATGGCAATGCCATATCCCCAACCCAGTGAGCGAGGCCAGGGATCAAACCTGCATCCTCATGGATACTAGTCAGATTCATTTCCACTGCACCACAGTGGGAACTCCTGTCATGTCTTTTATTTAAGTCATTTTGTCATTTTGAGTTTATTTTTGTAGATGTTGTGAGGGAGTGTTCCAACTTCATTGATTTACATGCAGCTGTCCAGCTTTCCCAGCACTACTCTCTGAAGAGACTGCCTTTTCTCCATTGTATATTCTTAACTCCTTTGTCAATGATTAATTGACCATTGGTATGTGGGT
Source organism: Sus scrofa (assembly GCF_054392235.1). Taxonomy (NCBI): domain Eukaryota; kingdom Metazoa; phylum Chordata; class Mammalia; order Artiodactyla; family Suidae; genus Sus; species Sus scrofa. Next base: position 74,984,765 of record NC_139398.1, read on the forward strand.
TTATTTCTAGGCTCTCTTTTCTGTTCCATTTATCTATATATCTGTTTTTTCTCCAAAACCATGCTATTTTGGTTACTGTAGCTTTGTGGTATTGTATGAAGTCTGGGTGGTTGGTGATGCCTCCAGTTTTGTTCTTTTTCCTCATGATTATTTTGGCAATTCTAGGTCTTTTGTGGTTCTACATATATTTTAGGATTCTTTGTTCTAGTTCTGTGAAAAATGTCAAGGGTAATATGATAGGTATTGTGGCCATTTTAACAATATTAATTCTTCCAATCTGAGAGCAGGGGATATCATTCCATTTCTTTGTATCATCTTCAATTTCCTTTATCAATGTTTTACCATTCCCAAAATATCATTTTTCCACCACCTTGGTCAGGTGTATTGCTACATATTTTTAAAGCAATTTTAAAAGGGATTTTTTTTTTACTTTACTTTCTCTTCCTGATATTCCATTTAGTGTAAAAAAAAAAGGCAACAAATTTCTATGTGTTAATCTTGTATCATGCTACCTTGCTGAACTTATCAGGTCCAGGAGTTTTTTTGGTTTTTTGTTGTTATTGTTATTTTTGTTTGTTTGCTTGCATTTTTTTAGGGTTGCATCTGTGGCATATGGAGGTTCCCAATCTAGGGATTGAATTGGAGCTGCAGCTGCCAGCCTACACCACAGCTGTAGCAATGCAGCATCTGAGCCACATCTGTGACCTACACCACAAGTGAAGGCAATGCCAGATCAGAAACCCACTGAATAGGGCCAGGGATCAAACCTGCAGCTTCATGAATACCAGTTGAATTAATTACCACTGAACCATAATGGTAACTCCTAGTTCTAGTAGTTTTTGTATGAAGTCTTCGGGGTTTTCTATATATAATATTGTATCATCTGCATATAATGACAATTTTACCTCTTCCCTTCCCATTTGGATACTTTCTATTTCTCTTTCTTGTCTGATTGCTGTGTCTAGGACTTCTAATACTATTTTGAATAGAAGTGGTGAAAATGGGCATCCTTGTCTTATTCCAGATTTTATCAGGAAGTCTTTCAGCTTTTTTTCACCAATTTGATAAGAGTTTTTACAATGAATGGATGTTATGGGAAGCTCTCTTCTTGCTAGGCCCCTGAGTTTTTTTCCTTGACGCTTCTGTCCCACTGGCCCATTGAAAAACTTACCTTAACAATTGATGCACTTCTTCTTAGGCAAATATTTACTAACATTTGCCTCTTCCCACTCTTAAGAAAACTCAATATTATCAAGGCCACAAGTTCAGCAAGTGCAAAAAAAAAAAAAAAAATCGCTGCCCAAAGTAGCGTCAGCTCCCCAGCAACTGTGAAAGTTTGTTTCCACAATAGTGATACAACTTCATGGCTAAGTATTCAAAAGGAACCACAGGGCAAATGGAAGAGAGTAAGCCTCCTTCCTGCTTCTGTTCCCCCATATCTCAGAGACAACCATTATTCACATTTTCCTAGGTCCTCCCCAGAGGTGCTATATCTATATAGAAGCATGGGCAAGTAAGGTACACACAGAGGCACATCCTTTCCCACAAACAGAAGCATACCATACACACTGTTTTGGACTTTGGATTTTTTAACCTATAAATCTTAAGTAATATTTCACATATGTAGACACACAGACAGAAATTCAGTGGAGAGCTGTCTCATCCTTCATCCCCTTTTTAATAGTTGTTAGAATTTGTTGCATGGTTGAGCCATCATCTGTTGATACATGTAAGTTTTTCTGTAGGGAATATGTGCATTTTTAAAATTTTGATTGATGCTTTTGAAGTGGTAGTACCAGTTAAGACACTCAGCAATAGCAAACAGAAGGGACTGCTTCCTTCCACTTCTGCCAGGTCTATGTATTCTCAGTATCTATGTTTCTCTGGAATAGCCTTTCATTTGTTGTCAGTCAGTCAGTCAACAAATACTAAACAAGCATCCACAGTGTGGCAAGTACCATTCTAGACACTGGGGGATATAAAGTCTAGTGGGGCACTGTTCATGATTTGAGGCACTTACGTGCACTGAAGGGGCAAGAAGAACCCCAGTTATTATATAACACTGTTCTTGGTGCTGGGATATATGGGTGCAGAAGTGCCGTAGGAGCCCAGAAGAAATGCGCTATATCAAACTAGGCATCAAAGTGGCTTCATGGAAGGGTTAGCATGGGGGCTGATTTGAGACAAAATTACAGGTTAACCAGAGCAAAAAGAAGGACCATCTAGCAGGGAGAGTAGAGGTTGTTTTAGTGGAGACATTCTGCACAAGTACATGAAGACTTGCGGTTCCAAGGAGCAGCTAGAATAAGAAGCACAGCTCAGAGAGAGGTGAAGGAGAAGATGGAGGCATAGGAGGAACAAAGCCACATAGTTTGCTTCTAGGCTCATCACTAGGATTCCTGTTAATTTCCACCACTGGCTCTATGGGTTCCCAGAGGGACAATCTGCTGTTCCCCATCCATGATTGTAACCAGTGTAACTCTGAGAAAGCTTTTACTAAAACTAGAAGAGAAGTATAGATTGGAACTTGGCCTGCTTCTCTCAGCCTTCAATATGGCCACTCCCTGGCCAGAAAGGAAGTGGGAATGACAGGTTGGGCACATAGCCTAGAGACTTGCTACTCAAACTGTGGTCTTTGCACTTGCAGCAGGAGCACTATTTGGGAGCCATAATAATGCATATGCTCAGGCCCCACTCCAGACCCACTGAATCAGCATCTCATTTAATCAAGACACCTGGCTGATTTGTGTACATGTTCAAGTTTGGGAAGTGCTGGCATTGTGTTGAAGGGTTTGGATTTTGGTGTCATACAAAACTGGATTCAAGATCCATCTCTTGTGCTGATTTGGAGACTTAAACAAGTTACTTATCTTCAACAAGCCTCATCTGCCTCATAAATAAAATGGGAGAATGATAGTAGCTACTTCGATGCTGTTATTATGACTACATGATGTGCATGGAAGCACTTAGCAAAGCTCTTGCCTTTGTTCTCAGTTGTCAATAGATATAATCAAATGATAATAAGAGAATCCTTTAGGGTGTGGTGTGAGGTCAGAGATCACCTTCCTCAAAGAGGGTTTTCTGAGCTTTAGGTGTCTTCAATAGAAAGAAATCCAACCTGTTGGGCAACTGGCTGCTACAAAACTCTGCTCTAAACAAATGGTGGCCCCTAAATTTCTAGTTATTTTCCTTTAGAGAAATACACTAGCCAAAGGGCCTGGAGGTGGGTGGGGGAACTGCTTTCTCTCTAAGTGTCCCACATGCCAAGTTCCTAAATGTTAATGAACCAGACAGGAAACCAATGGACTTGGACGAAGGGAACCAGGAGGAGCTTGCCCTGTAGAAACAAGTCTGCGGCCTGGATAAAGCTTCCCTGACATCTGCTGCCGACACCTGCAGGCTGGGCCCACTGCCAATCCCAGAGAGAAGTAGGCCCTTTGCAGAACTGTTGCTTTTTGTTTTGTGGGTTTGTTTTTTTTTTTTTTTTTAATGCATTGCTATATGATTGCTTGGAAATATACCAAGGAAGAGTTTGAACAAAGAGAGGCCATGAGTTAATCAGTGGCGAGGTAGCGTGTTGTCCTAGTTAGGAGTCAGTCAATGAAGATTCAAGTGCCTGCAGGCTGCCAGGCACCGGGGACACATCGCAGTCTCTACCCTCATGGCACTTAGAGACGAGAGAGTAAATGGACATGCAATAAATAACCATTAAATCATGTTAACTGTGTCACCGTTTGGAAATACATAATGCATAGCTTAGAGCAAAGCAGTGTGCTGTCAGAGGCTGGAGTCAGGTGGTGTGAAAGCTGACCTAGTTCTGACCCGGATTCAGTGTGCACTCTTGAGGAGTTCACCTCCCTCCTCCCTGGCCCTTGGTTTTATTGTCAGGAACGTAGGGGATTTGGCTTTTATGACCTCCAAGCTTGTTCCCAAGTCTGGGTATCTGTGGTAAGGGTTAAAAACATGTCATTCATGTACCACTGCCCCCACCATCACCACCAAAGAAAAGCGAATCTATTTTTTGAAAAAGATCCACATAATCTCTTTTATAATCTCATGGACTATCTGCTGAGCCCTCAGGATTAGATATACAAACCTGTCAGTTGTATTTGGGATGCCAGGCACTAAAGATGCCAGCTGTCAGCAAGTATCAAAGGTCACTTTCTTCTCACAGGGATGCTTGCCTGGCATGGGGGTTAAGAGCACAAATTCTAAAGTCAGACTCTCTTGCATCAACTTACTGTGACCTTGGGCAAGACACCTAATCTTCCTGGGCAGCAGTTTCCTCATGTGAAATGCAGAGTAACTGGGAGGATAAGAGTGCTCAGCAGATAATGTGGTGAGAGGCATGCACTGAGCTCCATGGATGTACCTAGAACATAAGAAACACTCCATGAATAGGAACTAGCATTAATGTTATGAGAAGTTGCCTCAGAGTTCCTTGAGTGGTGTCAATAAAATGATAACAGGTACTGGAGGGATCCTGGAATCTGGTTAAGGGAGTTGCATGGGAGCATTAATAAAGGGACACAGCTACCTTACCATGGCCACAGAAAGGAAGATCCTAGACTCGAATCAAATGATCTGATATTCAATTCTGGCTTTCCACCACTCATGGAGTGACATTGGTCAAGTCAGACCATCTCTATATGCTTCAGTTAAGTTGGAATTGGAGTTCCCATCATGGTGCGGTGGTTAACGAATCTGACTAGAAACCATGAGGTTGCGGGTTCGATCCCTGGCCTTGCTCAGTGTGTTAAGGATCCGGCGTTGCCGTGAGCTTTGGTGTAGGTCAGAGACGTGGCTCGGATCCCACATTGCTGTGGCTCTAGTGTGGGCCGGTGGCTACAACTCTGATTAGACCCCTAGCCTGGGAACTCCATGTGCCGTGGGAATGGCCCTAGAAAAGGCAATAAGACAAAAACAAAAACAAAAAAGTTGGAATTAGTTGCATGTCAATTTGGGACTGTGAGATGCTGGTGAGGTCAGCTAAATGACCTTGGAAAGGTAGGACTGGCCTCATCAGTGTGATGAGTTCCTGCTCAGACAACTGTACCCAAAGGCAGAGAGGATGGATGGTGCCTGCTCCTTCCCAAGCTTCATGAAACGAGGGACACTGTGTGGCATGAATGGCTCACCATGCCTTATTAGAAGGCAAGGAAATGAAGGGCAGACATGGTATAGTTTTACTAGTCGCTTCTTTTTAATAAATGGGGTTTTTCCTGGATGCTGTCCTCTTATGATAGGATGAAGACTGCACTCTAAGACTTATGTGCTCCATCGCAGTCCAATCCACTTCCCTTGATTTCCCTGTGCTGTTGGAAAACCCAGCTCTCAACCCTGCAGCCATCCAGCATCTCCACACCTGTCTGGGCCTCCTCTCCCATGGCTCTCATCTATGGCAACAGCCCCCAGGGAGGAGAGACTCTGACTTCTGGAGTCACTGCAGTTGGTAGTCAAAACACGGTCTGCAGGCTCTTTCCTCACAAGATTTCTTTAAATCCTGACTTAGGTTCTTGATTGTAAAACTTGCTAGGTCATTGGCCCTCAGTCTTTACCTTGCACGAATCAATCAAGCTGCCCCTGGTCCATCTTTTTCAATCACTGACACTCTTTCTTCTAAACCTTAAATAATCTGTGAAGTCTGAACATTGATAGAAAGTTTTATATAGAAACTTCTTTGCAGAATGGTTTTTGTCCTCTCTACAAAGAGCCGGTGTTTATTGAACATCTGCTTCAAACAAAGCAATATTGAGACTCCAGAAAACACAACTTCATGAAAAGGCAGAGGATCTTAGTTTATCTCTAGAGAGATTAAATATGCACATAGAATTTTTGAATTTAAAATGTAGGTCAATATGTAGTTGAATTCTAGGGGGATGGGAGAATTGGCAACTCCTACAAAGACATGAAAAATCGGAAACCCATGAGTCAGATTCAGCCCGCAGATTTTTAAAAAAAGAAACCAAAAAAAAAAAAAAAAAGTTCTCACATCATCTCTACTTTATCTTGAAAAATCCAGAGTTTGGTCAAAAGGCACTCACCATGGAACATTTCCCTAGCAGGGAAGTTGCCACCTTCTGGATGAGACAGGACTTGCCAGGTCTTACTGCCCTGCCACAGTGTCCCCATCCTTACCTTGGCTGACTTCCTTTATTTACCTTAGCTGCCTGACCCCTGTGGACATCCCGAGTGTAAGAACCTGCTATTGTGGCTCAAAGAACTCACTGTGGGCTGGATAAGGTATCATGGATACATGGGAGTTTTCATGGTTATTGAAATCTAAGTTGGATTTTGGTAGACAGGAGAGGAGTTTTCAAACAGGACACAATCAGAGGCACAAAAGGGCATTGTACACCAAGTGAGGCAGCAAACAGACCATCTGACAGAGCCAAGGGTCCATGGTGCAAAGTGGTGGGAATAAGGAGTAGAAACTGGGAGAGAATTTGGATGCCAGACTCAATCAACCATGCTAACAACGAACATCCCCTGAAGGTTTTTTAAGCTCAAAAAAAAAAAAAAAAAAAAAAAAAAAAAAAAACCTTGAGGAAAATTGTGCTTTAGGAAGAAGTGTGGGTGATACATCTGAAGGGTTAGAAAGAAAGGGGGTAAAAGGCAGCAACCCCACTTTAGAGGCTGATGCAGAAATCCAGAATGGAGGGATAGTGGATCTGAGCCTGGAGGGATTAGAATTACTAAGAATGAGGGATAAAGGTTGAGGGGACACTGGGGGAAGAACTACCAGAGCCTATAATTGATGAACCAGGAAACAAGTAAGACTCTGCAGTGACCATGTCTGTGGGAGGGAGTGCAGGACCAGAGAGGGCTAAATCAGCCTTTCCCAGGCATGGAAGAATTTGCTGGAAGAGGCCTTCTTCCTCAGCCCCTTCAGGAAAGACCCTGACCCAGGCCTTTCTCTCCTAGGAAAAAGATGTGACTCCAGATAAGCATCTCCTGACCAAGGTGCAAGATGCAGCTCTGTGGCTGGAGGACTTGTCAGACACCAGACCCTCCAAGCCTTCCCTCTCCACCACCTCCTCCATTGCTGACTTCTTCCTTGCCTTAACCATCTGCAATTCCGTCATGGTCTCCACAACCACCGAGCCCCGGCAGAGGGTAAGGACAGTGATGGTGGGGTGGGATGGATGTGTAGAGGGGTAGAGGCAAAAGGGGAAGACCTGCACAGGGGGGACAAGATACTTTGGTCCTAGGCCCAGTGTCGCCATTTAACCACTGTGAGAACTCAAACAGACCTCTTATCCTTTCTGGGCCTCAGTGTCCTCATTTTTTAAATAAAATGGAAAAAAATTACATACAAGCTCTCTGGGTAGCTTTCACATTTTGTGTCTGTCTTCAGGGTAGATGTTAAAAGTTAATATTTACTAAGCACTTGCTATGTGCCTCCTCTCCATGCCAAACATGTCACCTGCATTATCATTTAATCCTCACAGCCCAACAACCCTATAAGATAATGTCCTTGGATTTAATAAGTGACAAAACAGTGGTTCAAAGAGCTTGAGTAACTTAAGGAATGATATATGGTTAATACATGGCAGAAACATCTGTACAGTTCTCTAATAATATCATGGTATACAGGTATCTGCTTTCTAATGGGGGTTTTAAAAAATAATTAACACCAAGTGTGAAGGTCTGCCAGTTTGGACTTAACACAGCTGGATGGCCATTTATAGAAGGTTATACTCTGAATTATTTTTCAGTACTGGAGATAGATTTATCTTCAGTTATTTGCAAACTCTCATCCAAGCTCTGTTATAAGTGAGTAATAAAAATAAATGGATGTTAAAACTTGTGGCCACAATATTAAGAAAAAGAGGGTTCAAGACTTGTAGCTGCCAAGAGGGAAGGGACAGGAATGGCATGGACTAGGAATTTGGATTAGTAGATGCAAACTATTACATTTAGAATAGATAAGCAATGGAGTCCTACCATATAGAACAGGGAACTATATTTATCAACCTCCTGGGATAGACCATGATGAAAAAAAATACTAAAAAAAGAATGTGTGTGTGTATGTGTCTGTATGACTGAGTCACTTCACTGCACAGCAAAAATTGGCACAATATTGTAAATCAACTATACTTTAATAAAATATATAAAATAAAAAAGACAAAGAGGGTTCACCCAGGTACCAAACCAGAACCTCCCATTATTACACGCCGATTCTAAACTACCCTGAAAATTTGGCAAGTTATCAGAAGTCTTTAGGGAGTTTTTGGAGGCAGGAAGTGTTATCTGAGAAATTCACCCTATTTTCAAGTGAGAAAGAATTACCATTTGGGGAAGAACAGCATCCAGTTCTCAACTTTGAAGTTAATGGAGGGGCTTTAGCTGGCAGGTATTTTGAGATCCCAGTCTGTGGAGTGAGACAGACCCAGATCCGAGTCTCAGCTCTGCTACTTACACACTGGCTGATCACAACCAATTTAAGTTCTTTATGCATCAGTTTCCCCTCATCCAGAAATTGGGAAAATGATAGTATCCCCTAGAGTTGCTGGGAGGATGAAGTAAGATGCTATATGCAAAAACAAAGCAGACAAGGCAATGGAAAGGGTTCAGGGCATGGGTCTCCTACTTAGTCTGGCTTTTGTCTCCTTTACTTTGCTTTTCCAATGATCACAGTAGAATGGTCATAAGAGAGAGGAAAATGAGCATCACCAATCCCTAGAGTTCAGGGCTGGGAGGAAACCAATGGCCTCACTCCTTCATGTTAAGAGGTGGGAGGACTTGCCCATCATCAAGGAAGGATCACCTGAACCACTGATTGGCAGAATGATCTTGTTATTCTGCCATGAGGCAGCTTGATAATTTTCCCAACCTGAAGAGGAATGTTTTCTTTTCCTCTTTCACCGCCAGGTCACTATGCCACCCTCAACTAAGGCTCTGGGGACATCCCTGGAGAAGATCCAGCAGCTGTTCCACAGGCTGAAGCTTTCAAGTCTCAGCCAGTCATTCTCATCCACTGCACCCTCCGACACAGACCTGGGGGAGAGTTTTGGGGCCAACATGCCCACCAGGGACTCAGAAGAGAGAGATGATGAGTCTGTAGGTAGCGGTGGCTATTCCACCGACGGTGGCTACAGGAGCAGCACATGGGAGAAGGGTGACATTCTAGAGGTGGGGCCAGAGGCCTCCCTGGAGGAGGTGCTGCAGGCCCCAGCCCTCGGCCTGGCCAGCCCAGAGCTCTGTTATGAGGCCGAGAGCCCGGATGAGGCTGCCCTGGTGCACGCTGCCCATGCTTACAGCTTCACGCTGGTGTCCCGCACGCCTGAGCAGGTGACCGTGCGCTTGCCCCAAGGCACCTGCCTCACCTTTGATGTCCTCTGCACACTGGACTTTGACTCTGTCAGGAAGAGGATGTCTGTGGTGGTGAGGCACCCGCTGACTGGTGAGATCATCGTTTACACCAAGGGCGCCGACTGCGTCATCATGGACCTGCTGGAAGACCCCGCCCATGGTGAGTCCACCTGACCCAGAGTCCAGGAGAGGAGGGCTGATAAGGGGCTGGAGTTATATAGTGTCACTCTGTCTGGAGAGTCCCACCTGGAACGCAAAACCCACAACATGCTCTCAAAGCAGCTTCCTTAAAACCTGCTACATCTTCTCAACCTGGAGAGTTACACAGCTCATTATTAGCTTATTAAAGGCTTTAATAAGTCCTGTCATAGGGGAACCTCTTTAACTTTATCCCAGTTTCTAGTTTCCCAAACTCATTTAAATATAGACTCCCCATACAATTTTTTTTTTCACCAGGACATCCATTAATGAATCCTAGACATACTCTGGTCCTAACTCTTAGTTTTGGAGAGAAGCCAACTGAACCCAAAGAGGGAATTGGCTTAAGAGATGGGTCCAGCTAACTAACAGTAAATGCTACATGGAGGTATCGTGAATCCCAGTTCAGAGCTCTGTCCATGCCACCAAAATTCTGCATCAAGCTCAGTTCACTCTGTGAAGCCTCAGGTGGCCCTCTTTATCATCCCTTTCCTCAGCCTCCCCCAAATGGATTTTCATAAACTTGCTCCAAGCCAGAAAAATGTTCCAAAGTCCCTCTATATCAGTGTCCAATTTTGGAGCAACATGAATTAGTGTGCAGCCGTTTCCTGACAGCTAACAAGGAGAAGACAGTTATGAGGCTATGATTCTCCCAGGATAGTAGATTCCAGCCAAGCTTTAGAATTGCCTGGGCAGCCATGTGCCTCCTGTATTATCAGCTATGGATCAGAGCCAGGAGGTTCACAAGGATTGATGAGTGTTTAGAAAGGGAAGGGAGCTAATTAGGTCTCTTCATCCCCAGACTCTGGCAGACAAGTGAATTCAGTGTTGCTGAGTCAAGGGAGACACAGCATTCTATCCCTGGGCAACAGTAATCCAAGCTGCCTCCAGAGATGTTTCTTTATTTGTTCCTCAGCTGATTCCAAAATGGATTATAGATGTGGCCAATAAAAGATACATATACATTGTTACTGTAATATTTGAGAAGCAAAGCTGGGAAAAGGTAGGGAACAAAATAAATCAGGCTTAATGTATTTACAGTGTTGCAACATTCACTTTGACCCTGGTATTCCTGGTAGCCTGAGCAAAAAGGTACACTTAAAGGCACACAGGTAGAAGGTAAAATGTGTTTCATCTTAGGAGCTGATGTCTTTGAAAATAACACATTGTAGATGGTACTCAAAAAGACAAAGGTTAAAGGCACCAGGAAAACTGGGAGCACCTGAAAATGAGAAAATAATCTTTGAAGGGAATTTTATACTGCTTAAAAGCAGCCTTAGAATAGTATGCAGAAAAAAAATCAGAGCCTTGTTGAACTCTTATCTTACTGTTAAGAATTGTACTTTTAATTTTGCATTGTATGGAGGGATGGATGAGGTACACAAAATCTGTTTACTGCTCAAGGGCTTCTAAAGCTTTCATTCAAGCCCTGGTAAAGAAGGATTCCAAAGCTTTTTTCCAAGCTCAGCTTTATGATCAGTTGCCACTAATTGGTGATGTCTGGACATCTTGGGTAAAATAAGTGGTTGGTGATGGCATCAATCCTGCCCCGTAACTGCTACTCCAGGCTGAAAAAAAATCTTTTTATCTGGTACATAAATAGTACTGGGATTTCAATAGAAAAAGATAAATTTTTTCTAGGAGAAACTTATGTAGGACTTCAAAAGGGGGACTTGGAGTAACACAAAGTATTTTTCACACTAGATTTATAGAAAACCAAAAAATATTGTTTCTAAATCTAACTCAGCAAACTCAGTATGGTGAAGAACTTAGCAATGAGATTCAGGTCTGTAGCTGTCTTGGGAGAAAACTTGCTTTAAGGACTGAAGTAGATGGCAGAGAAGGGGATGGGTAGTACGTCTAAGATCTGACAGAAAGCTGGTCATCCAGGGCCAAACTAGCCACATGGAAAACTCCTTAGGTAACAACAAAGATTCATATTTATGGTCCCCTGATATATCAGGCCTTCAACCAGACCTGGAAGTCTCTATTATTTAAGTTTCCAATGATTCTGATCCAAACAGGTAATCGGAACAATACCTAAAACCACCTCCATCCCTTAAATGGTACTTCTTTCAGTCAGACTTTGGATGATCAGATGGAGCAAGCAATTTAAGGCCATGGAGATACCCTCTTTGGGGAGCACAGGAGAGCTCCTCTGCATTTCTGGGGTAAAGGGATTCCTCCTCTAAAGATTCCAGAGTGTTAGGAACAAGGATCCCTAAGCATTTGTACATGACCTCATGGGGGACAATGACTATTTGACAGTGACTGACACTGATGTGGAAAAGAAGGTGAGGAAAATCCGAGCCCGGACCCAGAAGCATCTAGACATGTATGCAAGAGATGGCCTTCGAACACTGTGCATTGCCAAGAAGGTAAGAAAAAATTCTGCACTTAGTGCCTGAAAGGCCTCAACTCTGCCTCTGTCTTTTTTATTTTTCTTTAGAAGATCTTCAGTGTTGGTCGTTTTAATATTTTTACAATTAGCTCTCCTGACCACAGAGACCCTCGACTGACAATTTTGCTGGGGTAGAAATATGAATGGCAAGTTTTCTTATCAATATGTTTTTATGGTTCCTTGCTTTCCATTGGCTATATAGTTGCTAACATATAACTCATAAAATCACTTGAATATGAAAGTCCCTTTGTGACACAGTGGCTTAAGGATGCTGCCTGCCACAACTGTGGCGCAAATTGGAACTGCAGCACAGTCTTGATCCCTGGTCCAGGAACTTCCATATGCTGTAGGTACACCCCCCAAAAAATAATAATAATAATTTCAACATTATAATTTCGCCTTCAAAGGATCCTCTTAACATTTTAATTATTTACCTAGATTTGTAATTTGAGAGATTTCATGGGATCACATGCAAATCTAGATTCCTGGTTTCTCTTGAAAATTTAGAGGATCTATCTAGAAAACCTGATCTCCATTCTTGAATAGGCACAAATAGCCAGAGCCATATGGCAGGTGACCCCTTTGCTAAAGGATGTATTCTGCTGTGTTCTGCAACTGGTCACAGTTCCTACTATCCCCAATTGCATTGCCCTTGGTCCAGTTATTGGCATACCTCATGCCATGTAGGTATTTGACTTTGCAGCCTCTATGGGAAAGGCAGGGAAGGAGCTATGAACCTCAGAGCTGATTTTAAGGTACCTAAAATCAGGTCAGGGAGATATGATTGGCATACATTTCAAGAAGGCTGGAAGTGATTTCTCCTCCATAAATCCCCAGAACGCTTCATCTCATTTACAGTGCCTAGTGCAACACAGAGTTTGAGAGCATCCAATTTAAAGCCACACCCACCCAGTACAAGTCCCAGTCTCACCACTTATCTGTGGTGTGACCTTGGGCAAATTTCTTCACCTCTCTGAGCTCCAGATGTTCCTCTCTATTAATGGTGCTATTGTCCCCTACTTCATACAGTTGTCAGGGAGATTAAGATAACACAGGTACAGTGCCTGAGACCATGATCAGCACGTACTACTCTATAAATTGTAATTATAGCCTTACCACCCTCTATTTTTCATTGAAATTACCTATTCCTATTTTGCCTCCTGTAATAAGACTGTTATTGCTTAAAAGCAAAAAGCCTACCTGTGCCCCCTTGGTCTTCTCTGTAGTACCATACACAGAGGAAAAATTTAAGAATATTTCATGCTAGGACAAAAGAATTATTCATTACTCTTATAAGAGACAGTGGGCATGAAGGCCAGCTGGCCATCATTCAGCAAACTGGTGTGTTCAAAGAATAGAAAGAAAGCTAAGTTCATTAGTGTCTCAGGGTCTTTGAACTTGCCCTTCCTCATGACTGATCCCATATGATTGAATCTCAGCCTACATGTCACTTGTCTAAGGAACCTGAAGGTCCACGTGAAATAGCTTCTCTTCCCACAGCTATCCCCTACTCATGTCGCCCTTTTTACTTTCCACTGAGAACTCCTTAAAATGATCCGTCCTTCTATTTACTTTGATAATATCTTTCACCCTCCATTAACGCATAACCCCAGACATGCAGGGCTCTTAGCTGCCTTGATCACAGCCATATCTACAGTGCCCAGAGCATCGCAGGGGCTCCAGAGAAGTTTGGTGATAACAAAACATGAGGATCAATCCTTCATTGATTGAAGCATTCAAAAAAAAAATCATTGAGAGGAGAGCCCATGTATTGTGCAGTGGGGCTCACACTGGCCATAGAGACCCAGCACATGGGAAAGTGGAACAGTTCACCCAGAGTTGTGGGTAAACCTATTCTTGTCTCCTAGGTCCTAAGTGAAGAGGACTTTCAGCGATGGGCCAGCTTCCGGCATGAGGCTGAGGCATCCCTCAACAACAGAGATGAGCTTCTCATGCAGACGGCACAGCATCTGGAAAATCAACTCACCTTACTTGGTAACTAAAAATAAGTTATCTTTGCACTTTTTAAAAGAAATGCTGCAAGCTGGAGAGGGAGTTCTTGCATTGGTTCTTATTTTTTTTTATTTTTTTTATTTTTTGTCTTTTTGCCATTTCTTGGGCCGCTCCCACGGCATATGGAGGTTCCCGGGCTAGGGGTCGAATTGGAGCTGCAGCTGCCAGCCTACGCCAGAGCCACAGCAATGCAGGACCCGAGCCGCGTCTGCGACCTACACCACAGCTCACGGCAACGCCGGAACCCTGACCCACTGAGCAAGGGCAGGGATCGAACCCTCAACCTCATGATTCCTAGTCGGATTCATTAACCACTGTGCCACAACGGGAACTCCTGGCATTGGTTCTAACATTGCTACTCATGTGTCTCAATTAGGAGCCTCCCTGGGGTGCCCTTCCAGACATTTGACACAAATAGGCTGTGCCAGCACCCAGCCCCAACTCCACACCCAGCTTCCTGCTGGATTAAGGCCTCATTGCTTCTCCTCCAACTATTTGCATGTTTATTGAGCACCTACCATGTCCAACTAGCATGCTAGGTATTGTGGTTACAAAGGGAACAAGAGCCACAGGCTCTGCCCTCCCAGAGCTCAGAAGCTAGCAAAGAAACATAAATGATCAAACAAGTAATTTCAGCAGAGTGTGATGAGGGCTGGGCTGGCAGATATACCTAGTGGGAAGGAAACACAAAGGAGAAGGTGCTAACCCAATATGGTGCCAGGAAGGGCACAGGGTATCTGGAACTGAGCAGAACAAAGGAGCTGGTCAAAGGGAGAGGGTGTTCCAGGAGACGGAAGGTCCTGGATGAAGGTGTGGAGGCAAGAAGTCCCAGGCTGACTGGGAACTCAGAGGTCTGCAGTGGCTGCACTGCATGCAGCTTGTGGAGAAAAGTCAGAAGGACCCAGGTTATTATGAAGGGCCATATGAATTATAAACTAAAAGTTTAGAGACAGGAAGGGAGTCAACGCAGGGACAGATCTGTGTTTTACAAAATTACTCTACTGGCTGCTGTGTAAAAGTTAGATGAATATGCTGGGGAAAGATGGAAAACACCAACTTAAAGACAGCACTGGGATCTCTGTTGAAGGAACAGCATTGCCAAGGGAGAAGGGGGAGGCTTTACCTATCATGGTGAATGAATCTCACAGATCAGTAGCAAGATCTAGGAAAGGCAGTGCTTGAAGAGCATGCGTGCACTGGCTACATGATGAAAGCCTTCTTTCATCTTGGGAGGCCATGGTGACCAGAGGATAAAGCCATCTTTTGTCCCTGTGGAGAGCTTGCCAGGGAAGCACCCCCAAATCCCTCTGAGCCATCATTCCTCCACTGGGTAAATCACACTCTGCCAAGCTCTCAGCCAGGCAGGGATGAAGGGGGGGAAACCCAAGGTCATTGTAAGAAAACAGTAATACTTATTTTTTTTTACAGTTTTATTTTATTTTTATTTTTTATTACTCAGTGAATTTATTACATTTACAGTTTTACAATGATCATCACAATCCAGTTTTATAGAATTTCAATCCCACAAAGCCAGCATATCCCCCCACCCCCTGAAGTGTCTCCTTTGGAAACCATAAGTTTCTCAAAGTCTGTGAGTCAGTATCTGTTCTGCAAAGTTCATTCTGTCCTTTTTTCAGATTCCACATATTAGTGAAAGCATTTGATATCGGTGCCTCATTGTATGACTGACTTCACTTAGCATGGTAATTTCTAGGTCCATCCAGGTTGCTAAAAATGCCAGTATTTCATTTCTTTTAATGGCAGAGTCATATTCCATTGTGTATATGTACCACTTCTTCCTGAGCCACTCCACTGTCAATGGACATTTAGGTTGTTTCCATGTCTTGGCTATTGAAAATAGTGCTTCAGTGAACATTGGATACATGCGTCTTATCAAGTCATGGTTTTCTCTGGGTAGATGCCCAGGAGTGGGATTGCTGGATCAAATGGTAGTTCTATTTTTAGTTTTCTGAGGCATCTCCATATTGTTTTCCACAGTGGTTGCACCAATTTACAATCCCACCAACAGTGTAATAGGGTTCCTTTTTCTCCACACCCTCTCCAGCACTTATTGTTTGTAGACTTTTGGATGATGGCCATTCTGGCTGGTGTAAGATGGTACCTCATTGTGGTTTTGATTTGCATTTCTCTAATATTGAGAGATGTTGAACATCTTTTCATGTGTTTTTTGGCCATCTGCATGTCTTCTTTGGAGAACTGTCTGTTTAGATCTTCTGCCCATTTTTTGATGGGATTGTTTGTTTTTTCGGTATGGAGCTGTAGGAGGTGTTTATATTTTGGAGATTAATCCCTTCTCAGTTGATTCGTTTGCAGATTTTCTCCCATTCTGTGGGTTGTCTTTTTGTGTTGTTTAGGGTTTCCTTTGCTGTGCAGAAACTTTTTTTTTGTCTTTTTTGTCTTTTTTTGTTGTTGTTGCTATTTCTTGGGCCGCTTCTGCGGCATATGGAGGTTCCCAGGCTAGGGGTTGAATCGGAGCTGCAGCCACCGGCCTACGCCAGAGCCACAGCAACGCGGGATCCGAGCCGCATCTGCAACCTACACCACAGCTCACGGCAACGCCGGATCGTTAACCCACTGAGCAAGGCCAGGGACCAAACCCGCAACCTTATGGTTCCTAGTCGGATTCGTTAACCACTGCGCCACGACGGGAACGCCCAGAAACTTTGAAGTTTGATTAGATCCCATTTGTTTATTTTTGTTTTTACTGTCATTACTCTAAGAGGTGGATCTGAGAAGATGTTGCTGTCATTTATGTCAGAGAATGTTTGGCCTATGTTTTTCTCTAAGAGTTTTATAGTGTCTGGTCTTCTATCTAGGTCTTTAATCCATTTTGAGTTTGTTTTTGTGTATGGTGCTAGGGAGTGTTCTAATTTCATTCTTTTCCATGTGGCTGTCCAGTTTTCCCAGCACCACTTATTGAACAGGCTGTCTTCTCTCCATTGTATATTCTTGCCTCCTTTGTCATAGACTAGTTGGCTGTAGGTGCGTGGGTTTATTTCTGGGCTTTCTATCCTGTTCTACTGATCTATATTTCTGTCTTTGTGCCAGTACCATACAGTTTTGACAACTGTTGCTTTGTAGTATAGTGTGAAGTCCAGGAGCCTGATTCCTCCAGCTCCACTTTTCTTTATCAGGATGTCTTTGGCTATTCTGGGTCTTTTGTGCTTCCAAACAAACTTTAAAATATTTTGTTCAAGTTCTGAGAAAAATGTCCTTGGTAATTTGATAGGGATTGCATTGAATCTGTACATTGCCTTAGGTAGTATATTCATTTTGATAATATTAACTATTCCAATCTAAGAGCATAGTATGTCTTTCCAACTATTTGTGTCATCTTTGATTTCTTTCATCAGTGTCTTATAGTTTTCATAGTACAGGTCTTTTGTCTCTTTAGGTACCTCTCCCTAGGTATTTTATTCTTTTGGATGGAGTGGTGAAGGGGATTGCTTCCCTAATTTCTCTTTCTGATCTTTCATTGTGAGTATATAGAGATGCCGTCTATTTCTGTGTATTAATTTTGTATTCTGTGATTTTGCCAAATTCATAGATGAGCTCTAACAGTTTTCTGGTAGAGTATTTAGGATTCTCTAGGTATAGTATCATGTTATCTGCAAATAGTGATAGTTTTACTTCTTCTTTTCCAATTTGGATTCCTTTTATCTCTTTTACTTCTCTGACTGCTGTGGCTAGGACTTCCAAAACTACATTGAATAGTAGTGACAAGAGAGGACATCCATGTCTTGTTCCTGATCTCAGTGGGAATTCTTTCAGCTTTTCACCATTGAGAATGCTGTTAGCTGTGGGTTTGTCATATATGACCTCTATGATGTTGAGATGGATTCCCTCTATGCCCACTTTCTGAAGGGTTTTTATCAGAAATGGGTGTGGTATTTTGTCAATGGCTTTTTCTGCATCTATTGAGAGGATCATATAGTTTTTTATTCTTCAGTTTGTTACTGTGGTGTATCACACTGATTGATTTGTGGATATTGAAGAACCCTTGCATTCCTGGGATAAATCCCACTTGATCATGATGTACAATCCTTCTAAGGTATTGTTGGATGCAGTTTGCTAGTATTTTGTTGAGGATTTCATCAGTGAAATTGGCCTGTAGTTTTCTTTTTTTTGTGGAATCTTTGTCTGCTTTTGGTATCAGGGTGATGGTGGACTCATAGAATGAGTTTGGGAGTGTTCCTTCCTCTGCAGCTTTTTGGAATAGTTTCAGAAGGATAAGTGTTAGTTCTTCTCTAAATGTTTGATAGAATTTGCCTGTGAAGCCATCTGGTCCTGGACTTTTGTTTATTGGAAGTTTTTTAATCACAGTTTCAATTTTAGTATTTGTGGTAGGTCTCTTCATCTTTTCTATTTCATCTTGGTTTAGTCTTGGAAGATTGTACTTTTTTAAGCATTTGTCCATTTCTTCTAGGTTTTCCATTTTATTGGCATATAGTTGCATATAGTAGTCTTTTATGATCCTTTGTATTTTTTTTTTTTTTTTTGTCTTTTTGCTATTTCTTTGGGCTGCTCCCGCGGCATATGGAGGTTCCTGGGCTAGGGGTCGAATCGGAGCTGCAGCTGCCAGCCTACGCCAGAGCCACAGCAACGCAGGACCCGAGCCGAGTCTGCGACCTACACCACAGCTCACGGCAACGCCGGAACCCTGACCCACTGAGCAAGGGCAGGGATCGAACCCTCAACCTCATGGTTCCTAGTCGGATTCATTAACCACTGCGCCACGACGGGAACTCCTGATCCTTTGTATTTCTGTGATGTCTGTTGTTACTTCTCCTTTTTCATTTATAATTTTATTGATTTGAGTCTTCTCTCTTTTTTGTTTGATGAGTCTGGCTAAAGGTTTATCAATTTTGTTGATCTTTTCAAAGAACCAGCTTTTCATTTCATTGATCTTTTCTATGGTTTTCTTCATTTCTATTTCATTGATTTCAGCTCTGATCTTTATGATTTCTTTCCTTCTACTAACTTTAGGTCTTGTCTGTTCTTCTCTGTCTAGCTGCCTTAGATGTAAAGTTAGCCCGTTTATTCGAGCTTCTTCTTGTTTCCTGAGGTGGGCTTGTATTGCTATAAACTTTCCTCTTAGAACGGCTTTTGCTCCATCCCATAGGTTTTGGAGTGTCATATCTTCATTGTCATTTGCTTCTAGGTATTTTTACATTTCCTCTTTGATTTCTTCAGTGATCCATTGGTTGGTTAGTAGCATGTTGTGTTTTTTTGCAGTTTTTTTTTTCTTGTTGATTTCCAGTCGTATAGCGTTGTGGTTGGAAAAGATGCTTGATATGATTTCAATTTTCTTAGTTACTGAGGTTGGATTTGTTGCCCAGGATGTGATCAATCTTAGAGAATGTTCCATGTGCACTTGAGAAGAATGTGTATTCTGTTGCTTTTGGATGGAATGTCCTATAAATATTTATTAAGTCCATCTGGTTTAATGTATCATTCAGGGCCTGTGTTTCCTTATTGATTTTCTGTCTGAATGATCTGTCCATTTCTGTAAGTGGGATGTTAATATCCCCCACTATTATTGTGTTATTGTCAATTTGTCCTTTTAAGGTTGTTAGCAGTTGCCTTATATGTTGTGGTGAACCTATGTTGGGTGCGTAGATATTTAAAATTGTTATATCTTCCTCTTGGATTGATCATTAGGTAGAGACCTTCTTTGTTCCTTAAAATATTCTTCATTTTAAAGTCTATTTTGTCTGATATGAGTATTGCTACTCCAGCTTTCTTTTGATACCCGTTTGCATGGAATATTTTCTTCCATCCTCTCACTTTCTATTTGTATGTGTCCCTAGAATTGAAGTGGGTCTCTTGAAGGCAGAATACATATGGGTTTTGTTTTTGTATCCATTCAGCCAGTCTATGTCTTTTTGTTGGGGCATTTAGTCCATTAACATTTAAGGTAACTATTGATATGTATGTTCTTATTGCCATTTTATTAATTGCTTTGGATTTGTTTTTGGGTTTTTTTGCCCTTTTTTCTTCCCTTCTTTTGTTCTCTCCTCTTCTGGATTGATGACTATCTTTAGTGTTGTATTTGCATTGATCTTTCTTATTTGTTTGTGAATCGATTGTAGATTTTTGGTTTGCAGTTATTCTGAAGTTTTGATATGAGTCTATATATATATATATATGAGATTGTTATAAGTTTTTGGTCTCTTAATTGCAAGTGCATCTCCAGTGTCTTGCATTTGTACCCACATCTTCTCATGATTTCTGATTTTGGTGGCATAATTGTGCATGGATGATTTTGTATCTTTACTGTATATATACCTTTACTCGTGAACCTTGTCATTTGTGGTATTTTTGTTTCCTGTTGCTGTCTTTTCTTTTCTGCCTAGAGAAGTTCCTTTAGTATTTGTTGTAAGCCTGGTTTAGTGTTGCTGGATTCTCTCAACTCTTGCTTATCTGTGAAGGTTTTTATTTCTCCTTCAAATCTGAGAGAGCCTTGCTGGGTAAAGTAATCTTGGTTGGAGGTTTTTTCCTTTCATCACATTAAGTATATCATGCCACTCCCTTCTGGCCTGCAGAGTTTCTGCTGAAAAATCTGCCAATAACCTTATCAGGGTTCTCTTGTATGTTATTTGTTTCTTTTCCCTAGCTGCTTTCAAGATTTTCTGTTTGTCTTTAATTTTGGTCAGTTTGGTTAATATGTGTCTTGGGATGTTCCTCCTTGGGTTTATTTTATATGGTACTCGTTGTGCTTCCTGGATTTGAGTGAGTGATTCCTTTCCCATGTTAGGGAAGTTTTCAGCTATTATCTCTTGGAATATTTCTTCTGTCCCCTTCTCTCTCTCTTCTCCTTCTGGCACCCCTATAATACAAATGTTGGTGTGTTTAATGTTGTCCCAGAGTTCTCTGAGACTCTCTTCATTTGTTTTCAATCCTTTTTCTCTTTTCTGTTCTGCATCTGTCATTTCCACTAATCTGTCCTCCACCTTGCTTATTCATTCTTCTGCCTCCTGTATTCTGCTGTTAGCTGCTTCTAGTGAATTTTTTATTTCAGTTATTGTATTTTGCATCTCTTCTTGTTTAAGTTTTATATCTTGTATCTCTTTGCTCAGTGTTTCCTGTAAGTTATCCATCTTTGCCTCCAATTTATTTCCAATGTCTTGCATCCTCTTCAGCATCTACAGTCTAAAGCCTTTTTCCTGGAGGCTAAGAATCTCCTCCTCACTGATTTTCTGGGTTTTTTCCTTTCTCCCTCATCTGAGTTATAGTTCTCTGTCTCTTCATTTTTATAGGTTTTTGGTGTGACCTTTTTACAGATAATAGAATTATAGCCTCTCTTATTTCTGGTGTCTGTCCCCCTTGTGGCTGAAGTTGGTACAGGGGCTTGCTGTTGGCTTCCTGCTGGGAGGGGCTGATGCCTGCCCACTGGTAGGTAGAGCTCATTCCTATCCCTCTGGTGGGTGGGGCTTTGTCTCTGGATGGGATTAGAGGTGGCTGTGTGCCTGGGGGATCTTTAGGCAGCCTGTTTACTGAGGGGTGGGGCTGTGAACCCACCTGGATTGTTGTTTGCCCTGGGGCTTCTCAGCTGCTGACTGATGGTGTTGCCAGATTTTCCCAAAATGGCCACCTCCAGAGAAAAGAATGCTGCTGAATATTTTGCTTTGCTTCCAATGTCCTTCCCCCACAACAAGCCACATTCACCCCTGTTTTCCCAGGATGTCCTCCAAGAACTGCAGTCAGGTTTGACCCAGATCGCTATGGAGACTTTGCTTTGCCCTGGGACCCAGTGCACGTGAAAGTCTGTGTGTGACTTTTAAGAAGGGGGTCTCCATTTCTCCCAGTCCTGTGGAGTTCCTGTGCACAAGCCCCACTGGCCTTCAATGCCAGGTGCTCTTTCTCCCAGTGCCAGATCCCCACACGTGGTGACCTATCCTGGAGTCTGATGTGAGGCTCAGAACTCTCACCCCTGTAGGTGAGTCTCTGTGAACCAGTTACTTTCCAGTCTGTGGGTTTCCCACCTGTGAGGTATGAGGTTCCTTGTATCGCATAATCACCCCTGCTACCTCTTGATGTGGCTTCCTCTTTGTCTTCTGGAGTAGGATATCTTTGTGAAGGCTTCTGTTCCATCTGATTGAAGATTGCTCAGCAGGTAGTTGTAAATTTTGTTGTTTTTAGAAGAGAAGTTGAGCTCCAGTCCTTCTATTCCACCATCTTAATCCTATCTCCCTCAGTGGGCTTTGGATGGGGGTCCTTGGACTCAGATCAGTGTCAGCTTCAGGGTCAGAAACTGCTGAGAAATTAAACAAACAAAAGAGGCCACTCAGCTAGTGGCCAGAAGTTGTCTGAGTGCCTCATCTCATCCCCTCCTTCCCTGGGGTAGAAAACAGTAATACTTCTTTAAATATAAAAGGTAGTAACAAGATTTGGTCAGATGCATGGCAAGCAAGGGGAGACAGTTTTTTTCCCCACCTCCCTCTTTCTGTCTACTAACTTTGGGTTTTCTTTGCTCTTCTTTCTCTAGTTGCTTTAGGTATAAGGTTAGGTTGTTTATTGGGGATTTTTCTTATTTCCTGAGGTAAGATTATTGCTGATAAAGTTCCCTCTGAGAACTGCTTTTGCTTCATCCCATAGATTTTGGACCATTGTGTCTTCATTGTCATTTGTCTCTAGGTATTATTTGATTCCTTCCAAAAAATTCCTCTTTGATTTCTTCAGTGATCCATTGGTTGTTTAATATCATATTGTTTAGCCTCCATGGGTTTCTTTTTTTTTTTTTTTTGCAGTTGGTTTCTAGTCTTATAGTGTTGTGGTTGGAAAAGATGCTTGATATGATTTCAATTTTCTTAAGTTTACTGATGCTTGATTTGTTGCCCAAGATGTGACCTATCCTGGAGAATGCTCCATGTGCACTAGAAAAGAAAGTGTATTCTGCTGCTTTCAGATGAAATGTTCCATAATTATCAATTAAGTCTGTCTGGTCTTTTGTGTCATTTAAGGACTGTGTTTATTGATTATCTGTCTGGATGATCTTTCCATTGCTGAAAGTGGGGTGTTAAAAAAAATATGGAAGGCATCACAAATTTGTGTGTCATCCTTGGATAGGCCATGCTAATCATCTCTGTAGCATTCCAACTTTAATATATGTGCTGCTGAAGCAAGCATGCTCCCCACCTCCTTCAGCATTTTGTTTCCATTGTTGGTACAGCAGGGGTCTTTGTCTGCTTCCTCTCAAGGCCCTCTTGGAAGCTGGCTCTAAGACCTCATTTTAACAGGAACCATAGGGTAGCAAGTCCAGACAGCTCCACCCACCACACCAGGCCACCAGAATGTCATCCCATTAGGGTACCTGACCCTCTTCATGCTCTACTGAGTCTCCTTTGGTTTCATGGGAGCCTTCTGGCCTCACCTGGTGAGAAGTGCCCCTAAGCTCGTTCTGCATGAAAGAGAACACACTTGTCAGGACCCATTGTCTTCCTTGGCTGAAAAAAGCACTTGCCGCCTTTCTGTTTCATTTTCCCATTCATACAAATAAATGCGTTTTTCTTCCTCTCTCCTTCACTCTGCCTCCCTGTAATACCTTCAATCTCACCTTCCAGGCTAGTGCTGGGAAAGAAAGCTGAGGTTCGGACACCACTTTTCATGAGGTTGTTTACTGGCACACTTGGGTCTGAAAGAGAAAAAAAGCACATTTCAGGATAGAAAGGTTTCTATTTCTTCCTTCAAGGTGGCTTGGGACAGAGATGACTGTGACTGGGAAGCTTTCATCCTACCACCAAGAAATTGCCATGCCATTAAAAGCTGCCATGCATTCACATGGGGTCCCACAATATGAAATGATCTCTTCAATATGCATCCAACGTAACCACTTTGCCAACCTGTCATCACTCAAGATTATGAAAAGAAATGGCATGTCTGCTCCTGTCCAGAGTGAAATAGGCAGCATTGAGTCTGTGGTCTGAAATGAGTCTTAATTTAAATGCAGATTTATTTTTGCTTAATCACTTAGCAACTGTTTGATATTTGGGTATATATTCATCAAGGTTGGTTCAGAGCTTGAGACCATTAAAAAAATGATGGCATCTGCATCTTTAATTCCCTCCAAGAGTATTATCACAAACTCAAGTCTCTATTAATTCTGCAGTGAGCCCTTGGAGAGCAAAGGTTCCAGTCTCTCCACATTGCCTTCACTGCTGTTGCCACCACACCAATCCAGCTCTCCTCTGCCCTCCTGCTCAGACTCAACCATTAGCCCTGAATTCATCCTGCTTCCTCCACCCTCCAGTATATTCTCTAGGATGACCTCCTTAAAATTCAAAACCAACCCCATGACCTTCCCACTTAACTCCCTTTAATAGCTGTCGTTGCTACCAAAAAATTGCCAAATCCTTTCATGCCCTGGCAGGCTGTGCACGATCCAGCACCTTCCCTCCCTTCCCAGCCTCATCTCTCACCCCACTCTGCCTCCCTTGCTGTGTCATCCTCTACTCCAACCTCTGGGCCTTTGCACTTGCTGATCCCTCTGCCTGGAATTCTCCTCCTTCCTCACCTTTTAGGTTTATCTTCCAGGCTTGAGCTTGAATGGAACTTCCCCAGCAAGGCCTTCCGTGACCTTCCAGATGAAGTTCAGGTCTCCTGGTACATGTTTGCCCAGCACCCTGGACTTATCTTCTAATGTAGTTCAGTTATAAATCCTTATTCAGTGGGCCTTTGAGCCTCAAGAGCAGTGTCTACTTCACTGCTATATCCTGGTGCTTAGCACAGCCTAGAACATGGGAGACAGTTAAACATCATTGCCTGGCTTGATAGAGTTTTGGGGAAATTAAGCAGCTACACTTTCAATATAAATGTGAGCTCAGATGTCTTTAATCACTCTAGGAGCCACTGGGATTGAAGACAGGCTGCAAGAAGGCGTTCCAGACACCATTGCAACTCTGCGGGAGGCTGGCATCCAGCTCTGGGTCTTGACTGGAGATAAACAGGAGACAGCGGTCAATATCGCCTATGCCTGCAAACTGTTAGACCAGACTGACACTGTTTACTCCATTAACACGGAAAGTCAGGTGAGGCCAAAGCAGGGCCAATGTCCAAGTGCAGAATAGCATCTAGGCCAATAGGGGACAGGCTTATGGGTGGGATTTGGTTACACAGAGGGAGCATTCCTATCCCCAAATCTTGGAGTTCAGAAGGTCCTGGAAGGTATCCAACCCGATATCCTCTACGTTATCCCCCCATGTGGTTGACCAGTCTATTTACATTATGTCTAACGTATTTGAAAGTTGTGCTTCTCTCGAATTCCACCCTTGGCCCAACCTCCCCTTTCTACATTTGAAAAACTGAAGACCACTGGGGCTTATCACCTGATCAGGGTCACCCTGGTAGTTTCTGATAAACAGACTAAGTCTAGAATCCTCTTCTCCAGCCAGGCTAATGCTATTTTCACTATCCAGCATATTTTATTTGCTCATAGAACCTCAATTGTTTCTTATACTTTGGATTAACTCATCCATTGAAAAACCCCAATTAAATGGAAATGATTCTGAGTTTAAATTTTCAGCCCCCATTTCTATGTCAAATCGGTTGCCACAGGATGAAACCTGAAGGAAATAATACACGAGACCAGTCTGTTTTGGTGGGACAGGAGAGTGAAAAAGATAAGCCAAGTTCAAAAACTGCAATTTTCAACTTGAATAGGTTGTGAGTGGCAGGGAGCAAGGTTTAGAAAGAGAGGGCTGTAGAAAAGTCTAAAGCATATTTAAAGTTGTAATACAGTTTTATATTTAGGAGGGGAAAAATCTATTTTCACAATGCAAACTGCAGAAAGTAAAGTTCCACTGTCTTCTTGGCTAATGAATCTGGGAAGTAGGCATTGAGTCGTGTGCTTCTAGGAAAGGGAGCAGGGATTGGAATGGATGTGGGTCAGTAACAAGAAAAGCACTGTACTGTGGGAGTGATGGAGTAGGGCACCTGGAGACCTAGAACATACTATTCAGAGAAGGATGGAGAGAGGGAAGAAGATGGGAAAGAAAACAGCAGAGAAAGAGAGGCAGGAAGGAGGAGGAAATCTCATTCCTTCACTTTTGCCTGAGGCTGATCTGGACCCAGAATAGACTTCTGCAAGGTTTCCATTTGGTTTTCATTCCATGAAGAATCGACACACACATATTAGAAAAAAAAAAAGCAGTGTGTCCTAATAAAAGTGCCAAGGGCCCTTTAGATGAATTGGAAAAATCATTTACTTTCTTGTCAGGTGCACAGATTATGCTATGATTAGATTAAGGCCCAATGTATTTTCAAAATGAAAATAATCTCAAGGAAATCTTGGCATTAATATTGTGCACGGGAAAGAAAGTAATTTGCAGCTTGCTTGAGTGCTTGATCTCTGTAATAGTGTGGATGCCTGCCTGCCCCGCTTGCAATGGAAATTCCATTTGCAGTGATCATTTCGCTCCACCTGATTCCACGAGGACATCTACAAGCCTGAGGGGGATGGAGTGGGCTTGTTCTGTTAAATGCAGTGCATTCCTGTAGGAAGCTGAAGATGTTTGTTGATTAATTAGCCAAAGTTCCCAAGGAACCGTGGGCCGCACTCTGTGTTGAGTTCAGTCACTGTCAACGATTTTAAAGCTCTCTGCCACCCTCCAAGATGGTACCTGAATGCTGAGCCTGCTCACACCCCCAGACCCACTAAACCTGAGAGATTAGTCTTTCTCATCCCTGTGAAAAAGTAGTGGGTGCATAGCTATGGTAAGACAGAAACTGGGAAAATCCATTCTAAATCTCATAAGTTTATTTAAACCCTAGTTTAATGTAATTACATATTCCGTGGATATTTCCTCCAATGGTTTTAATCTGCCTGATGCATTATAAATTGATTTAGGGCTACTGCTTCTTTGTTACATATGTTAAAGCTATTAGCAAGTCATGGGGCCTCTAGACCTCAGGGCTCTAACCCACCACTGGAAATGTTGATCTGTCAAGGCATTTTAGAAAGATTGCTTAGTATTAGATAGGAACTAGTAACAACAACTATTATCGTTCTTATTAACAATGAATCTTGAAGGCTTAATATGGTCTGGATGCCATACCTCTTTGAATTTCATTCTTCTCATCTGTAAAAAAGAAGCTAAAAGTTTATTTCAGAGGCTATTAGGTTTAAATAAGTTCATAGAAGAAAAATAATTTTTCACACAGTATTTGTATATGGTAACAAATTATCCCCAAACTTAAGCTGCAGCAAACAATGGACATTTATTATCTCACACTGTCTGAGGGTTAGGAGGACAAGAGCAACTTAGCTGAGCTCCTCTGGTTCAAGGTCTCTCTTGAGGTTGCAGTCAAGCTGTCAGGGGTGTGAGCTCATCTAGAGGCTCAACTGAGTGGGAACTTGAGGATGGAGAGGGTTCATTCCAAGCTCATAGACTTGATTGTTGGTAGACCACTCCACAGAGATGCTTCAAACATAGCAGCTGGCTTTCCCCAGGGTAAGCCATTTAAGAGTGAGAAAGAAAGAATAGCTAATTGGTAGCCACAGTCTTTGTATAATCTAACCTAGGAAGTGATATCCCATCACTTTTGCAGAATTCTCTTCATTAGAAAGAAGCCATTAATCATAACCTATACTCAAGGGTTGGAGATGACAGGAAGGACATGAATACCAGGTGGTGGGGATCACTGAACCCCATCTTAGAGGCTGCCTGCCACAGTACCTGACATGCACTAAATGTGAAATGACTGGTACTTACTGTGATTATCTCCTAGAAAATCTGAAATAAGTAAATTCAGAGATTTTGTTTTGAATCTTGTATTTCTGATGATTTGCTGCAGTCATATGTTGGAATTTCGGGTACACCTCATTTTATTGCACTCTATTGCACTTTGCCATATACTGTATTTTTTTACAAACTGAAGGTTTGTGGCAACCCTGCCTTGAGCAAGTCATTAGGCACCATCTTTCCAACAGCATTTGGTCACTTTGGGTCTCTGTGTCATATTTTGATACCTCTCACAGTTACTTTAAACTTCTTTGTTGTTATTGTATTCATTATGATCTATGATCAAGTGTTCTTTGATATTTTAGGGAACCATGAACTACACCCATATAAGGCAGCAAATCTAATTGATAAATGTTATGTGCATTCTGACTGTTCCATCAACAGGTCATTCCCTGTCTCCCCCAGCAACTCAGGCCTCCCTATTCCCTGATACCCAAAAGTATTGAAATTAGACCTATCAGGAATCCTACAGTGACCTGTAAGTGTTCAAGTGAAGAGTCACATATCTACAGCTTTAAACCAAAAGCTAGAAATGATTAAGCTTAGTGAGGAAGGCATGTGGAAAGCTGAGACAGACCAAAAGCTAGGCCTCTTGTGCCAGACACTTAGCCAAGTTGTAAATGCAAAGGAAAAGTGCTTGAAGTAGAGTAAAAGTGCTACTGCAGTGAACATACAAATGAGAAGAAAGTGAAATGGCCTTATTGCTGATATGGAGAAAATTTTAGTGATCTGGACAGATCAAGCCAGACACAACATTCCCTTAAACCAAAGCCTAATCCAGAACAAGACTCTAATGCTCTTCAATTCTATGAAGGGTGAGAGAGGTGAGGAAGCTACAGAAGAAAAGATTGAATCTGCAGAGATTGCTTCACAAGGTTTAGGGAAAGAAAGCCCTCTCCACAACATAGAAGTAAAAGATGAAGCAGCAAGTGCTGATGTAGAAGCTACAGCAAGTTACCCAAAAGATCTAGCTAAGATCATCCATGAAGGTGGCTATACTAAACAACAGATTTTCATTGTAGACTAAATAGCCATTTAGTAGGAAAAGATTCTGTCTAGGATTTCCAAAGCTTGAAAGAAGTCAATGCCTGGCTCCAAAGCTTCAGAAATAGGCTAACTTTCTTGTTAGGGGCTAATGCAGCTGATGACTTTAAGTTGAAGCTAATGCTTTACCCACCATTCCAAAAATTTTAGACCTCCTAAGAATCATGCTGGATCTACTCTGCCTGTGCTCTGTAAATGCAGTAACAAAGCCTAGATGACAGCTCATCTGTTGATAGCATGTTTTACTGAATAGTATAAGCCTACTGTTAGGACCTACTGCTCAGAAAGAAAGATTCCTTTCAAAATATTACTGCTCATGGACAATGAACCTGGTCACTC
This sequence comes from Sus scrofa, assembly GCF_054392235.1. Classification (NCBI taxonomy): domain Eukaryota; kingdom Metazoa; phylum Chordata; class Mammalia; order Artiodactyla; family Suidae; genus Sus; species Sus scrofa. The sequence goes on from NC_139398.1 coordinate 75,013,835, forward strand.
AAGAGCTCTGATGGAGATGGACAGTGAGATTAATGTTGTTTTCATGTCTGCTAACACAACATCCATTCTGCAGCCCAAGGATCAGGAAGTAATTTCAATTTTCAAATTTTTAAGAAATACATTTCATAAGGGTACAATTGCCATAGGTAGTGATTACTCTGATGGATCTGGACAAAGTCCATTGAAAACCTGTGGAAAGCATTCACCATTCTAGATGCCATTGAGAATATTTGTGATTCATGGGCAGAGGTCAAAATGTTAACAGGAATTTGGAAGAAGCTGATTCTAACCTTCATGGATGACTTTGAGGTGTCCAAGTCTTTGGCGAAGGAAGTAACTGCAGATGTGGTAGAGAGTTATCCTGTGGCACAGCAGGTTAAGGATCTGGCACTGTCACTACTGTGGTGCAGGTTCCATCCATGGCCTGGGAACTTCCACTATGCAAAGCCAAAACAAACAAATAAAAGATGTGGTAGAACTAGCAAGAGAACTGGAATTAGAAGTGGAGGCCACAGATCTGACTGAATTGCTGCAGTCTCATGATCGAACTTAAATAACTGAAGTGTTGTCTCTTATGGATGACCAAAAAGAAAAAAATCCTGAGATGAAATCTGGTGAATATGTTGTGAAGACGGTTGAAATGACAACAAGGGATTTTAGAGGTTTAGCAAATTTGGTAGATAAAGCTGTAGAATGTTTGAGAGAATTAACTCCAATTTTGAAAGTTCTTCTGTGGGTAAAATGCTTCCAAACAGCATTGCATGCTACAGAGAAATCATTTGTGAAAGGAAGAGTCAATCCATGTGGCAGACTTCATTATTGTCTTATTTTAGGATATTGCCACAGCCACGTCACCCTTCAGCAACCACCACCCTGATCAATCAGCAGCCATTGATGTCAAGTCAAGACCCTCTACCAGCAAAAAGTTATAACTTGCTAAAGGCTCAGATAATAGCACTTTTAGCAATAAAGTATTTAATTAATATATGTACACTAGTTTTTTAGACATAATGTTACCATACACTTAATAGACTTCACTGTAAACGTAAGCTTTTACATGACCTGGGAAACCGAAACAGTCGTGACTCACTTTATTGCAATATTCACTTGATTGCGTGATCTGGAACCAAACCCACAATATCTACAAGGTACACCTGTTTATAACATGTGCCAACCCCAACTTCCAACAAGGACTACCTTGATCTCTCCCAGAGAAATACTTCCAGTATAACCACCTACTCCTAGAACTACTTCCTGTGACCGCTATAGGTCCTTTGCACACCCTATTGTCTATGGTGCTCCGTTTAGCATCCCCTAGAGGAAGACTCCAGAATAATGACCTGTAGTTCTACTCACTACAGAAGAAATTATTCCAAACATTTTCAGAAGCTTCTAGATCAGTGGTCTTCAAACCTGTCATTTCAGAACAACCATCACAGGTTTTGTCATAAGTCCCGTATTACCTGTACTGTTGTTTATTTAAGGATTTCATTTAAATGGACTCACTTTGAACATTTTGAATTTTATTTTCAGAAGTTTTTAGCACAGCAGTAAAGGGAAATTTTTCATTCCTTGCCACCGATAAAAGAACACTGCTAAATAAAGAGCCTATGAACAAAACAATGCTAGTAAAATTGATAATGCAGTTGACTGCCACAACTTTTCTCTGTCTTTATTTTAAAATGATGTTTTAGAACTGGGAGAGGCATTAAGGGTATATTTAGATCCAAAAATCTGTCCTTATCTTTGATAGAATCAAAAGAAATGGAAGAGAATTGATAAGAACAATAACTCCTTCACTATGTCTCAGGGTAAACAGAAAAAAATCAATAAGAAGTTTCTTTAAATCAATAAGACTCACACACATGGTCAGTTTTAACCAGCATGACCAATACATTTATATCAGTGGATAAACATGCGGCAATGTATTTTTTCAATTAAGAAGTCACAGTTCAGGAGTTCCCATTGTGGCTCAGTGAGTTAAGGACCCAGCATCTCTGCAAGGATGTGGGTTCAATCCCTGGCCTCACTCAGTTGGTTATCTGGCATCGCTGCAAGCTGCAGCATAGTCCAAGACACAGCTTGAATCCTGCATTGCTGTGGCTGTGGCATAGGCCGGCAGCTGCAGCTCCGATTCAACTCCTAGCCTAGGGAACTTCCACATGCTGCAGGTGCAGTGGTAAAAAGGGGGAAAAAATTAAAGAAGCCACAGTTTAAGTCGTAATGATCTGCCTCCACTACCAAGCTGGATGCCCTTAGCCAAGTTACAAAGGGTTTCCCCATTCCAATTTCCTCATCTCTAAACTAAAGTCAGTATTAGCCACCCCACCACCACCAACCTACCCCACAGGAATATTCTGAGGAACAAAGGAGAAAGGAAATGAATTGTGGAAAATGGAAAGCATGATACCAGCGTGACATATTGTCGTAATTTGCCATCAGATCAGTATCATTTATTATGTTACACCAGCCCTGTATCAATTCCCATCTTGCTGAGCTTTCTCCACTCCCATTCCCAAGCTGTCTCTCTCCTATGTTGGCCGTTAATTTGGTTTCAAATTAACACGGTTTTGATGTTATTTGAAGCATTGCAGAAAAATGTAAAAATCAGAGTATGTGTCTTAGGTCATCTCTCTGGTGGTAGAGTTTTATAACTATTTTACTAAAGGACCAAGTGAGATTTTTAACCTCTGTTTCCAATGTTGCTTTCTCATACCAAAATCATTATTCTGCTCTTTACAGGAAACCTGTGAATCCATCCTCAACTTTGCATTGGAAGAGGTAAAGCAATTTCATGGACCACAGAAGCCAGCCCGCAAGCTCTTTGGGTTCCGCCTACCTCCTGAGACACCGCCCCCCACCTCAGGAGCTGCAGTTCCAGAGGCTGGATTGGTCATTGATGGGAAGACATTGAATGCCATTTTCCAGGGAAAACTGGAGGAGAAATTTCTGGAGTTAACTCAGTATTGCCGGTCTGTCCTATGCTGCCGCTCCACCCCACTCCAGAAGAGTATGCTCGTCAAGCTGGTGCGAGACAGGCTTGGAGTCATGACCCTTTCCATAGGTACCCGTCCTGCTGAGACGTGGGTGGCAGTTTGGCAAGGCTTTTCTGACAGGATGTCTGGACCACAGGTGGAAGGTCAGGTATCCAGTCAGGATGCTCATCCAAGGCTCATCGTCTTGGAGAGAGTTCAAAGTGACACTCAAAATGTGGCAGCCTGGAATTCTCACTGTGCTTCAGCAGTAACTAATGCAACTAGTATCCATGAGGATACAGGTTTATCCCTGACTTCGCTCAGTGGGTTAAGGATCCAGCATTGCCTTAAGCTGTGGTGTAGGTCATAGATGCAGCTCTGATCCCACTTCACTGTGGCAATGGTGTAGGCAGGCAGCTGTGGCTCCAATCAATTTGACCCCTAGCCTGAGAACTTGCATATGCTGCAGGTATGGCATATGGTGCAAAAAAAAAAAAAAAAAAAAGACGCAGGAGCCAGCAAATGAAGCAGAGGCTAGGTAGAATGGGAGAGTGAATCCCAGTTCTCAAGATTAGGATTAGCAGGTCCACTCAGGAAAAATTGGGTCTTGGATGGAGGCCAAAGCCAGGAGGGGCCTCAAATTCAGAACGCACGGGTAGCTCAATAATACACACTCAGGCCCACTCAGTCCTGGGATGCGGGTCATGTCCCCTCTCCTACTTAACATATGGCACAATACTGTGAACCCTGTGTATTTGTGGACTTAATATTCTACTGAGAATTGACGGCTGGTGGGGAGGTTTTAAAAGTGGAGCCTGTCCCATATTTAATGTTGTGTGTTCATTTCTAAATACAAGACTCAACACAGAGTATACCCTCAATAAATGCTGGCTTGTTGGTTGATGAATTCCTCATAGGAGGCTAAATTTTCGTCATGGTTGAGGCAGAGAAATTTGAACCATCCTTACTTTAGATCTTCCAGGAACAACCACATCTGGTTTACAAGAATCGTCATGATCTGGTCGACATCAATTCTCAGTCCTTCTTTCTCCCCGCAGCCACCTACCTTCCTCTCCCCAACATTCTGCCCTCCATGTTCCAACTGGACGAGGCTACTTATTCTCCACAAGCTTCATCCTCTTGCACTTCCAGGCCTTTCCTCAAGCTGTTTCCTCTATAAGAGCTCCTTTCCATCCTACCTACTGTTCCTTTTCTCTGGGAGCTCCTGCAGAGCCCCAAAGCCCTGCTGAGCCTTCAATGATGAGCTGCCCAGTAGACCAAGAGTTCCCTGAGCAGTTCCATCTCATGCCCCACACTTACCAAGCACACGGTCAGTGTTGCTTCTGTTTAGGGACATTCTTACAGATGGTTCCAGTTCTCTTCCTCCTACACAGGCATGGAAAGAGATTTTCTTTCCTGGAATTTCAAATAAAAGTCCTCTTTTATATGGTTTTTTTTTTCTTCTGGTCTTCAGGTAAAAGCAGTTCAAAACCAGAAAAAAAAAAAGAATGGGAAGAAAGAATACAGGGAGCAGAGATCTAGCAACTACATCCTAATTATATTCCCTGAATTGTGCTCTTTAAAACTTCAGAAACACTCAAGGCAATAGCCCAGGATTGATTCCCTGAGGTCAGGAATTGGCATCACTGTGGCAGCAGCAGAAACAAAACCAGCAGGGCGAGAAATAGTATGTTCTACACCTCGACTTCCACTGGCTTGTAGCAGAAGAGGTTAAAAGGTGGATTTGCCCTGCCATGGGGAAGATGAAAATTATGCACTGCTGTGCTATCCCGGAAAAAAAAAAAAAAAGCATTGTTAGAAGAATAGTGGCTACTTACAATGATAACATTTTTAAGATTAATAAATGTTGCTGCCGATAATTAGGTAGAGAAAATTCTCTCCCCCAATTTCATATTCTCTATAATATCACATATAAATTAACTGCAGATTATGATGAAAACCTACTGGAAAAACAGGTGATACAGGAGGAGGATGAAGGCAGTTGGGTCTACAAACCAAGGCCCTCAGGCTGAGTCCAGCCCACTGGGTTTCTGTAGAGACACCAACAGTGGTTTTTGTTTTTAATGGAAGAATATGTAAAAACTATTTGCCTCTCAGCAATAACAGTTGTTCGCTTTTGCTTCTTGGCTCACAAAGCCTAAAATATCTACTGTCTGGCCCAAAAGTTTGCTAAACTCCAGGGTGAAAGATAAGGCTTTGGGAAAACCTCACTGTAGAGAGGTGTGCTGTCCAGAATGGTTGCCACCTGCTATATGCGGAAATTTTATTTTAAAGAGGAATTCTCCAGGCACCGTTCAAAAGTCATAGGTGGCTAATGGTTTTTGTATTGGACTGTTAAGATATAGGACATTTCCATCATGGGAAAATCGGTTTGATGTTGCTGTTTAGAATGGGGGTGTGTGTGTAGTCCCATGCCCTCCCCTCCAGGTTCCCCAACCCACTGAGTTCATTGATTGGGAACTTAATGTAACTAGAAGTACCTCAACCAGAAAAGTCAATCTCATCTACCTTGAGAAACGTAATACTTTCCCCATCCTTGGATGCCATTGACAATCTCTGGTGATTTAGCTGTCCAGTATTCCAAGTTGTCTTGATGTGGTCAGTATTTTAAGTTGTACTGAGTGAGAGGAAGTATGTTGGCCTTGGAATCAGTAAAGGACTGCCCAAGTTTCATTTACCGTTGTATTCCCAATACCTAGCATTGTATCTTAAAAAGGGACAGAGTAAGGCTTCTCCACAGAAGAAAGATGGTTCCTCAGGCTCAATCAATTTCCTATAGGACTATTCAGAGCAACATTAGAAGGATTCAGCTATGGTGAAAATGGGAATAATTTAGAGACACTTATATAAAACTTCTCATTATCATGCAGCCATTGGACCAAGACCTCAGGACCTCTCTCTCCTTTCAGGTGATGGAGCAAATGATGTAAGCATGATTCAAGCAGCTGATATTGGGATTGGAATATCTGGACAGGAAGGCATGCAGGTATTGTTCTCTTCAACTCTTCTAGTTACTTTCCTACTTTATCCTTAATAGTGAGTTAAAGAATTCTCCACATTGCTGGAGGAACTTGTGCAGAAGAGCTTTGCACAGTTACCATGTGAAAGGCAGGTTCCTTCCATGCCTATACGTAACCTCCATGGCCACATCCCTACTGCCCAGTCCTTCAGAACAGAGAGGGAGAGCAAAGGATGCTTGGCTTTTTACAGACAGCCAGCAATACCTATATTCTAAAGCCAAATAGTACCCAACTTTTCAGGGAAAACTAAGCCTTCCCCTGATTCCATGCTTCCTCCCTGTAATCTCCACCCACATGTAGGGTTGCAGCACCCCCTGTGAGCAGTGACAGGAATAAGGACATTGGAAAACATTTTCAATTGCCATTTTAGCCATGATGACTAGACGGACCTGTGAAGTGCTCAGTGTACCTTAAAAGTGTACCGAATTTACTCAAAAATCAGCTTGGAACAAGCATCCTAATTGAGCTGCTAATGTTCTTATTTAAGACAGACCTCACTTTGTGGTTTTGAACCGTAATGATTGTGTTCCCACCAGTGCAGACATAGGTGCTATGTAAACTTGCTGATGAGGGGGAACAAACACTGTCCCCTTTTGTGTGTCTACCTTAAGCCAGCACTCTAGTCACACTTCACATTGGTCATCCCCATTAATTTAGAAGTCACTACAGCCCTGGGTGTTAGGGATTGTTATTCCAGTTTTTTCCTTATGAAGAAACTGAAGCCGAGAGAGGTTAAATACACTGACCAAGGATTTAATAACCAGGCATGTCAAGCCTCATCCTCTTAAAAGTGCTACGAGCTGTGCCTTGTTCTGAGTAATCCCTAGGGCAGAAGACACATTTCAGCTCCATGGAGAGAGAGAGCTCTCCAGCTGTCAGCTCCATCTGAGAGTGGAGCCAGTGGCCTGCCTCAGCAGGTGTCCAAGAGGGTTCAGAGGTTGGAGGATTACTTGCATCGAAGGCCCCAGTCTGTAGTCAATCAGCACATCCCTAACGTGGTACCCAACACACACCCATTCACAGTAAATTCTTATTGGATAAATGGAAGGAGGGAAGGGCCAGACCAGACCAGTGGTCCTTTCTGACCTGCCCTCCTTGGATTCTAGTGAGGTTTGAATTTTCCTGAAGAGAGGGTGGGGTGTCAGAGTCCAAAAAGGCCACCCGAGGGTGCCACATGTGACAAAAGGTCTTTCAGACCTCCCAGCTGTGGACCTGGAACAGGGCAGGGCCACTGAGGGGGCCTCTGTGGTGCACTGGCAGCTGTGTTTGGAGGCTAACGTCTCTGCTCTACCCTCCTAGGCCGTCATGTCCAGCGACTTTGCTATCTCCCGCTTCAGGCACCTCACAAAGCTGCTGCTGGTGCACGGCCACTGGTGCTACTGGCGCCTGGCCAGGATGGTGGTGTACTACTTCTACAAGAATGTGGTGAGTAACCTGCCACCTGCGCCCTGGGAGTCCTGGCTGGAGGGAGCCACTGTCCCCACTCGGGTAGACAAAGCATCTGGGCACAAGGGAATGTATCAGGCTGACTGGACTTTGAATCCAGAACTGTCCCTTACTAGCTCAGTGACCTTCGGCGAGACAATTCACTTCTCTGGGCCTCAATTTCTTCTTTGACGAAGTGGGACTAATCCTGCTCAGTGAGGTTATTATAAAGATTGGCAATCCTGTCTGGCAAGCAGCTGGCTCATAGGAGGCAGCATGAGTGGTTACGAGAGTGGACTCTGGACCTGTCTGGCAAACAGCTGACTCATAGGAGGCAGCATGAGTGGTTACGAGAGTGGACTCTGGAGGCAGATCAGATTTGTTTTCATTCCAGGTTTCTGTATTCAATAATCACCCTATGCCTTAGCTTCCCTGTCTATAAAATGGGGATGGCACCTGTCTCTTTCTTATACACCTGTTATGAGAATGAAATGACAGCTTGTGCAGAAGGTCATTGTTACTGCTATCATTATTGGGGGGGGGCCTCCATAAATGAGATTTATTCTCTGATTACAAGGAAGAAGGATTTAAAGAACCATTAGCCTGGCTTGTAGCTTAGGTTTCCTCCCCAGATAGAACCACCCCAATGCCAGAGCTCCATCCCACCCCCTTGGGAGATTGAAGGGAAAAAGTTTAGGACTGGAATCTTTGGCTTCCACCCCACAACCTACATATCACTTGATCATTGCCAGCCTTCCCACCAAGGATCTCTGAATAAAATATCAAAACGTTTTAGAGTGGGATGACCATTTGGGTTTTTAGTCTTGCCTGACTGTAGCTTGCTGTGTGAACTTAAAAGACTTACTTAATGTCTCTGAGCTTTGATTTCCTCACCAGTAACATGGGGAGACCAGGACTCCCTCTGTCCTTAGAAGTACTATTGGGAAGGCTTTAGTACCATAGAACTGCTTAGCACATAGCACTACATATATATATATATATATATATATATATATATATATATATATATATATATATATATTCACTCATGTGAGAATATTATTGTTTCTCTAAAAATATGTTTATTTCTGTCTTGTTGATAAGGGGTCAAAGCAGGCACATACCAACTGAGGTATTAAAACTGTCAGAGGCTCTTGTTTCCAAAGCCCTTGATTAATGGTGGGCATAGGAAGGAGTCAGAACACTGCTGTACTAAGGGAGGGAATGGGGCCTGAGCTTTTCATTGTCTAGTTCAAGAACCTTTGAGGTAATCCCGAAGAGACTCCAAATAGACTCTTATTCCTGTTTGCGTAAGGAAAGGGGGAAGATTAAGACTAAGGTGATGGAAGAGAAACACATCAGCCTAGTAGCAGCTACAAAATAGCGTGCTTTTTTTCTTCCTGCACCATTCCCCCAGGCCTGCTTTCAGGCAGCATCACAGTCACCGTCACTGAGGAATATGTATTTTTGTGTAAAGTTCAATGTATATGTAAATAATCAGTATGACAAAAAATAATGGAAATTTGGGAGTGCCCATGGTGGCATAGCAGTAATGAACCCAACTAGTATCCATGAGGATGAGGGTTCGATCCCTCGCCTCGCTCAGTGGGTTAAGGATCCAGCATTGCTGTGAGCTGTTGTGTAGGTCAAAGATGTGGCTCAAATCCTGCGTTGCTGTGGCTGTAGCATACACTGGCAGCTATAGCTCTGACTTGACCCCCGTAACCTGAGAACTTCCATATGCCCCGGGCACGGTCCTAAAAAGACAGGAAAAAAATAACATAAATTTGATAAACTGGGTGGTACCATTGTTTCTGCAAGTCTCTGGAAACAAGTCTCTATTTGACCTGAAAGACTGTTTACTCAGAATTCAAAATGCCCCTATTTAATCTTTTTTTCTTGCCTGCAAAAGAATTTCTCTTTTGAATAAGCACAGCCTCTTCTCTGCATTAAATTTGTGAAATAGAAAAGGAAATGTTTCCAGCCAGCCATTCTTTCAAAGCTTAAATGATATTTATTTCCAGCCCAATGCCGTGCTCAAAATTGTGATACTGATGCTGCATTATCTCCCCATTGCAATTAGAGGGTGGAGAACTATGACTTCCACATCCGAAACCAATTTCAGATGGGATTAAAACCTTGCCTGCTCTGAAATGTGAACAATGAATTAATTACTGCACTGTAGCTTCTTGGGAGGAAAACCAGGTGCCCAATCTCAGCAATGCCATCACAGGGTTCAGTGTGCTCCCTCCTAGGTACAGAGACCCAACCAGGCAGAGAAATGGAAACGAGTGAGGTCCTAACATGACCTGCAGAAGAAGGAAACACTCTCACGTTAAAAGTCCAGGATGAGTGTCAGGGCAATACAACCACCAAGCCTTACTTCATTTGTTCAAATAACAGGAATATCCTCACTGCATATAGAGCAGAGATCTAGACAGATGGCATCCCTGCTCTCATGAGGCTTAAAGTCTAAAACAGGGATTAGGAGTTCCCTTGTGGTGCAGTGGGTTAAGGATATGGCATTGTCACTGTAGCAGCTCAGGTCTTTGCTGTGATATAGGTTCAATTCCTTGTCCAGGAACTTCCATATGCCATGGGTGCTGCCAAAAACAAAAACAAAACAAAACTGGGGCTCAGCAAAAGTCTGCAAAGGAGAAAAATCATAAATACTTTCCACTCTGTGGGCTGTTCAGCCTCTGTCACACAAAGTCAGCTCCATTGTGGCAACATGAAAGCAGCTATAGACAATATGTAAATGAACCTAGTAAACCCTTATTTATGACTGGACTTGACATCCAGGATGTCATTTGACATCTCCTGGTTTCAATAAATCTCAAAATGTGGTTTTTGGACCAGCAGCATAAGTTATCATTTCGATGCTCGTAAGAAACAGGGATCTTCAGGCTGCACACCAGGCCCACTACCTTGGAATTTGCATTGTGGTAAGATCCAACACAACCATGGGAACATTAAAGACAGACAAGCACTAACACAGGAGGAACAAAATTAAAATTAAAAATCATTTTCGTCCATGCATCTCCAGATCAGGGTGTTGGCGACTTATGGGCAGGAGACTCTTAACCTGATCAATCCAGAAGAAAATAGCGTTTAAGCTATGGCTTGAAAGACAAGGAGATTCAGCTATGAGTTAACCAGTTTCCCAGCCAAGGAAAAGAGGTTTGAAAACCTAAGTCCTTACAGGAAATATTTCAAGAAGTTTATGATTTTATAGCATACCTTGATTGTATCTAAGTCCAAAATGAAGTGTAAATGACTTACAGTAAAAAACACAAAGGCAATAGGGAAGCTATAAGTGAAATATAAGAGTAGATCAGGAACCATAGAAAAAGGAGTTTAGTTGCACCAGGAACCTGGGATAAGAGGCTCCCAGGTGAAACGTGTGCTTAGAACCAGCAGAACAGTTCTCCCAGACAAACACTCTATTCTCTAAATTCAGAGATCAATTTGTCAGGCAGACCTTTAGAAAAGAGGTCACAGTAAAACCTTCAGAAACTTGTCTTCACTGGCATTTTTGTAGGAAATGAAAACTAACCTCCATAGGGTCACCCTTTTTTATTATTACTTTTTTTAAATTATAGTTGATTTACAATGCTGTGAGATTTCAGCTGTATAGCAAAGTGACCCAGTTACACATATGTATACTTTCTTTTTCTCACATTATCCTCCATCATGTTCCATCACAAATGACTAGATATAGTTCCCTGTGCTATACAGCAGGATCTCATTGCTTATCCACTCCAAATGCAACAGTTTGCATCTCCTAAATACATACTCCCAGTCCATCCCACTCCCTCCCCCTTCCCTTTGGCAACCACAAGTCTGTTCTTCAAGTCCATGAGTTTGTTTCTGTTCTGTGGAAAGGTTCATTTGTGCCATATATTAGATTCCATATATAAGTGATATCATATGGTATTTGTCTTCCTCTTTCTGACTTACTTCACTTAGTATGAGACTCTCTAGTTCCATCCATGTGGCTGCAAATGCATTATTTTGTTCTATTTGTGGCTGAGTAGTATTCCATTGTGTATATGTACATATTCTTAATCCATTCATCTCTTGATGGACATTTAGGTTGTTTCCATGTCTGGGCTATTGTGAATAGTGCTGCAGTGAACATAGGGGTTATGTATCTTTTTGAATGAAAATTTTGTCTGGATATATGTCCAGAAGTGGTATTGCTGGATCATATGGGTAGTTGTATATTTAGTCTTCTGAGGTACCTCCATACTGTTTTCCAAAGTAGTTGTACCAGTTCACATTCCCACCACCAGTGCAGAAGGGTTCCCTTTTCTCCACCCCCTCTCCATGATTTGTTATTTGACGACTTATTAATGATGGCCATTCTGACTGGGGACAAGTAGTAACTCATCGTAGTTTTGATTTGCATTTCTCTGATAAAATTAGTAATTTTGAGCATCTTTTCATATGCCTTTTGGCCATCGATATGTCTTCTTTGAAGAAATGTCTATTCAAGTCTTCTGCCCATTTTCAATTGGGCTGTTTTTTTGTTTTTGTTTTTGTTTTTTTGCTATCAAGTTATATGAGTTGTTTATTTTAGAAATTAAGCCCTTGTCAATTGCATCATTTTAAACTATTTTCTCCCATTCTGGAGATTGTCTTTTTGTTTGTATTTTTTTATGGTTTCCTTTGCTGTGCAAAAGCTTGTAAGTTTGATTTGGCCCAATTGGTTTATTTTTGCTTTTATTTGTACTGCCTTGGGAAACTGATCTAAGAAAACACTTGTACAGTTGATGTCAGAGAATGTTTTGCATATATTCTCTTCTAGGAGTTTGATGGTATACTGTCTTACATTTAAGTCTTTAAGCCATTTCGAGTTTATTTTTGTGCATGGTATGGGTGTGTGTTTCAGTTTCATTGATTTGCATGCAGCTGTCCAGTTTTCCCAGTACCACTACCTGAAAAGACTGTCTTTTTCCGATATTATATGTTTGCCTCCTTTGTTGAAAATTAATTGACCATAGGTGTCTGTCTTTATTTCTGGGTTTTCTATTCTGTCCTATTGGTCTGTATGTCTGTTTTGATAACAGTACCACACTGTCTTGATTACTGTGTAATATTGCGTGAAGTCTGGGAGAGTTATGTCTCCGGTTTTTGTTCCTCAGGATTGCGTTGGCAATTTGGGGTTTTTATGGCTCCATATAAATTTTTAGATTGTTTGTTCTAGTTCTGTGAAAAATGTCATAGGTAATTTGATAGGAATTGCCTTGAATCTGTCGATTGCTTTGGGTAGTATGGCCATTTTTATGATATTAATTCTTCCAATCCAAGAGCATGGTATATCTTTCCATTTCTTTGCATCCTCTTTAATTTCCTTTATTAATGTTTTATAGTTCTCAGCATATAAGACTTTTACCTCCTTGGTCAGATTTATTCCTAGGTTTTTAATTTTAGGGGGTGCAATTTTAAAAGGTATTGTATTGTATTCCTTTTCCAATACTTCATTGTTAGTAATCAGAAATATGAGTGTCAGAAATATGAGTGATTTCTGAATGTTAATCTTATATCTTGCTACTTTGCTGAATTCATTGATCAGTTCCAGTAGTTCTTGTGTGGAGTCCATAGGGTTTTCTATATATAGTATCATTTCATCTGCATAGAGTGACAATTTTATCTCTTCTCTTCCAATTTAAATACACTTTATTTCTTTTGTTTATCTGATTGCTGTGGCTAGGAATTCGAACACTATGTTGAATAACAGTGGTGAGAGTAAGCATGCTTGTCTTGCTCCAGATTTTAGTGGGCAGGCTTTCAGCTTTACTCTGTAGAGTATCATATTGGCTGTGGGGTTGTCATAAATGGCTTTTATTATGTTAAGGTATATTCCCTCTATACCCACTTTGGTAAGAATTTTTATCATGAAGGGATGTTGGGTTTTGTCAAATGCTTTCTCTGCATCTATTGAGATGTTCATGTGGTTTTTGACTTTTCTTTTGTTAAAGTGGTGTATGACATTGACTTATTTGCATATGTTGAACCATCCTTGTGAACTTGAGATGAATCCCACTTAATTGTGGTGTATGGTCCTATTTATATGTTGTTAGATTCGGTTGGCTAAAATTTTGTTGAGAATTTTTGTGTCTGTATTTATCAAAGATATTGGCCTATAATTTTCTTTTTTAGTAGTATCTTTGTCCAGTTTTGATATTAGGGTAATCATGGCTTCATAGAATGCCTTTGGGATTATTCCTTCTTTTTCAACCTTTTGGAAAAGCTTAAGAAGGATGGTATAAGTTCTTTGTATGTTTGGTAGAATTCACCTATGGAGCCATCTGGTCCTGGACTTTGGTTTGTAGGGAGTGTTTCTATTGCATATTCAACTTCATTTCTAGTGATCAGTCTGTTCAATTGATCTATTTCTTCTTGATTCAGTTTTGGCAGGCTGTATGTCTTTAGAAAGTTGTCCATTTCTTCCAGATTGTCAAATTTGTTGGCATATAATTTTTTATAATATTCTCATAGGTTTTTTTGTATTTCTGCAGTATTCATTGAGACTTCCCCTTTTTCATTTCTTATTTTGTTTATTTGGGTTCTTTGTCTCTTCTTTTTGCTGAGTCTGGCCAGAAGTTTGTCAATTTTGTTTACCTTTTCAAAAAACCAGCTCTTGGTTTTACTGATTTTTCTATTTTTTTAAATCTCTTTTATTGAGTGCCTCTCTGATCTTTATGATTTCCTTCCTTCTTCTGACTTTAGGTTTTGTTTCTTCTTGTTTTTCTAGTTCATTTAGGTGGTGGGTTAAGTTGTTGATTTGAGATTTTTCTTCTTTTTTTGAGGAAGGCCTGAATTGCCATGAACTTTGTTCTAAGAACTGCTTTTGAACATCCCATAGATTTTTGAATGGTTGCATTTTCATTATCATTTGTCTTGAGGTATTTTTTGATTTCCTCATTGAGCCGTTTTTTTTTTTTTTTTAGTAGCATGTTCTTTAGTCTCCATGTAGTCAGTCTTTTCTCATTTCTTTTCCTGTGGTTGATTTCTAGTTTCATGCCTTTGTGGTCAGAGAGGATACTTGAAAAAATTTCTATACTCTTAAATTTGTTGAGGTTAGTTTTGGGCCCCCATATGTGGTCAATCCTTGAGAATATTCCATATGCCCTTGAATATCTATTCTGATTTTTTGGATGTAATGTCCTCAAAAATCAGTTAGGTCTAACTTTTCTATTGTGTCATTTAGGATCTCTTTTGCTTTATTTTCTGTCTATAGGAGTGTTAACATCTCCTACTACTATTGTATTTCCATCAATTTTTCCTTTTATGTCTGTTAGTATTTGTTATAGGTATTTGGGTGCTCCTATATTAGGGGCATATATATTGATGATTATAATATCCTCTTCTTGAAAGAATCCTTTTGCCATTAAATAGTGTCCTTCTTTGTCTTTCTTCATGGCCTTCACTTTAAAGTCTATTTTGTCTGATATGAGTATTGCAGGTCCTGCTTTTCTGTCTTGTCCATTGGTATGAAATCTTTTCTCATCCCCTCACTTTCAATCTATGTGTGTCCTTTGCCCTAAGATGAGTCTCTTGTAGACACCAGATTATAGGTGTTTACCTTTTTATCCAATCTGCCACTCTGTGTCTTTTGATTGGAGCATTCAGTCCATTGACATTTTAGGCAGTTATTGATAAATACATATTTCTTGCCATTTTAAACCTTGTTTTCCAGTTGATTCTATGTTTCTCCTTCCTTTCTTTTTTTGGTTGGATTATGTTCATTTCTTTTATGCTTGTATTTCTTTTTAGTGTTTCTGAATGTAATGTTTGGTTTTGATTTGTGGTTGCCCTGTTTTTTAATACGTTAATCCCTTCCTGTACCTGCTTGCTTTAGCTAACAGTCATACAGGCTCAAACTATTATTTTAAAAAAGAGTCTAGATTTTCCCACTTAACTTCTCCACATTCTATGATTTTTAAGTCCTTTTTAACATCTTCATGTTTGTCCTTTTGCTGTTCCTTGTGTTTATCATCACTTTTACAGTAGTTTTTTTCCCCACTTTTAGATATGTATGCTGGCTTATTTAAGTGATTGCTTTCCAATTGTGGTTTCCTCCATTCTATTTATTCTTACTTCTTTTTTTAATTTATAGAAGCCCTTTCAGTATTTCTTTGAGAACAGGTTTAGTATTGCTGTACTCTTTTAGCTTCTGTTTGTTGGAGAAATTCTTTATTTTCCCTTCTATTTAAAATGATACTCTTGCTGGGTAGAGTATTCTAAGCTGCAAGTTTTTTTCTTTCAGAACTTTGAATATATCTTGCCACTCTCTTCTGGCCTATAGTGTTTCTGTATAGAAAGCAGCTGATAGCCTTATGGGGGTTCCCTTATAATTAATGCTTTGTGTTTCTCCCTTTAGAATCCTCTCTTTCACTTTTGCCATTTTTATTGTAATATGTCTTGGTGTGGGCCTATTTGGGTTCAACTTGTTTGGGGCCCTCTGTGCTTCCTGTATCTTGATATCAGTTTCCTTTAGATTTGGAAAATTTTCAGACATAAATTCTTCAAATATATTTTCAATCTCCTTTTCTTTTTCCTCTCCTTTTGGAATTCCTATTATGTGTATATTGGCCCACTTTATATTTTCCCATAGGTCTCTTATATTGCTTTCATGTTTTTTCATTTGGTACCTGTTCACAGAGCCTTAGTGGTGGCGGGCCATGCCCACTTCGGAGTCTGATATGGCTGTGGTGGTTGGCCCACTCCACCCTTAGCCCATGCAAGAGGTGCCCAACTGCCTATAGCCTACACAAGAGGTTCCCTGCTGCCCAAGAGCCCACATATGTGCAGAGAAAGATAGTCCTATGGTGGTCAAGCCCCTCTTCCTCTCACCCTCCCCAAAAATGACACCTTGCTTTTCTTGAAGCTCCAGGTCTCAATCTGAGCTCTCTCATCTGTGGCACTCCACTCTCCAGCCCATGGTGCATGTTCCCTAGCCCCTGAGGCTGTCTCCACACAGCCAACCCTAGTCCTCTTCCCAGAACTGACCTCCAGAGCCTGAATCTCAGTGTCCAGCTCCTGCCTGAGTGTCTCAGGCTGTGATGTCTGTGGATGGTGATACCAATAGTCTGAGCAGCTCTCTCTCTGCTTTGCCCTCCTTAGTCCAGCTGATGTACTTTTCTGCGAGGCTTTGAGATTTCCTCCTTGGCCGATCTCCTGTCAGTTAGGTGACTTTCCAGGGTGAAGTTTCCTTTCCTCTTCCGGAGCTCTCTCAGGAGTGCTGGCCCCATCATGATTCCTTTTTTTTTTCCTCTCTTATCTCTCTTTTTTCTTTTGTTTGACCCAGTTATGTGGAGGGTTTCTTGCCCTTTTGGAGGTTTAAGGTCTTTTGTCATAGTTCAGTAGATGTTCTGTGCCAATCGTTCTACATGTAGATGAGGTTTTTTTAATGTGTTTGTGGGAAAAGGTGAGCGCCACATCTTACTCTTCTGCCATCTTGATGCTGGCCCTAGCCTTTTTTTTCCTAACAACTCAATAAAAATCAAGATTAAATTATAATTCAGTAAGAATATCTCTATAGGAAACTGAGCCAATGATATCCAAGAATTAGCGCTTTATTACTCTAAGCCTTAATTAAAAGCCCACCAGTGCCTCTGGTGTGTGTGGTGTAGGGCAGGAAACAATACACACTAGTTCTCTGCTGCCCAGTTCACTTTAATTCTCCATGTTCCTCCCCCCTCAACAAATTATGTATTATTGCACATGTACCAATGTAACATATACTAATATCGTATAATATATCACATCCCTGGCATAAACAGAAGCTCAAACAACAATTACAGTATTTATAATATGACTTTTAATATTATTAGAAGCATTATTACAATAACACTATCCCCACAGTTAGAGAATTCTAGCTTAAGCACAAACCTGCTAAACAGTTTCTTAGAACATCCTTCATCCCTCTGTGCCTCAACCCCTGGAGCTGAGAAGTTTATATCTTAACTCCAGGACCAGCTGCTTCCGTGACCTTGGTCAAATCACCAAACCACATTACACTATTTTAGACAATAACAGTGACCCAGCCCTTCTCAGGTGGGAAGGTCTTGAGTGGCAAGATCTTTAGAAAGTATAAGGACACACTTAGGTATAAGATTTTCCTCTCCACTTTCTGAGTTGCAAGACCATTCTAAAAGTGTCATGCAGTCAAACTCCCCAGGAAGTCATCCTCCTCCAGCCTTCCTGCCCGCAATCAAGTCTTCGTTTTACCACACTGCTAATCCTAACTCTTGCCTTTCAGAATCATGCACAATGGTCTAGGTACCGCTATTTCCATCTGAAAGATGGCAAGATGATGTTCAGAAAGGCTAAGCCATTGGTTCAAGGTCACACAGCTAGTACTTGACAGAACTGGGAATTCAAAACCGGTCCTCTCTGCCTTCAAAAGTTTATACTTTTAACCACTATAGTTCACTTACTTGAAGAAGCTGGTGGAATTCCCCTCATGTCCTAAAGGTTAATAGTAGCTGTAGTAGTAGTAGCAGCAGCTGCTGCTGCTCTAAGGATAAGCATTATCTCCAGTCCTTACATTACCCTACATGGATGAATGAGGGAGATAAAGCTCCAAGTCCAAGCAGTGACTTGTCAGAGGGACCCAGCAGCACCTGGTGGATCCTTATGCACGAGGCTGCCATGGGTTCTTATGCACAAGGCCTGGTCTCTTCCCACAGTGCTATGTCAACCTGCTCTTCTGGTACCAGTTCTTCTGTGGCTTCTCCGGCTCCACCATGATTGATTACTGGCAGATGATCTTCTTCAATCTCTTCTTCACCTCCTTGCCTCCTCTTGTCTTCGGAATCCTCGATAAGGACATCTCGATGGAGACCCTGCTGGCATTGCCTGAGCTGTATAAGAGTGGCCAGAACTCCGAGGTGAGGGGCTCGGGCAGGCAGGGCGAGGTGGCTCACACTCCTCCCTGGAGGTGTCAGAGGAGGAGAACCGGGCAGGAGGTCCTGTGTCCTGGTTACCATACTGTCACTACCTCCCACGTGACCCAGGAACTCCCTGTTCCTAACTTGTTTCTCACTTGCTATTGATGGTGATGGACCAGACCAGTGGGTATTTTTATTTTTAGGTATTCCTTAATTATATCACACATTAATATGAGATTGCCCTGGTTGAAGGGGAAGAGGGTGTGCAGAGAGATCCCATCCCCCTAAGCCACCACCTCTCTCCAGGCCTTCAGCAGAACCCCCGCAGCTTGGTGTGGAAGCACACCCCACCCCTGGGACTAAAAGTTTGCTCAGCAATGAGTGAGGCTTTCTAAATGTGGGTTTCTACTTCATGTTGGGAAAGGCAAAACTTAGAATTCAAGACTGCACATGGTCTAGAATTTGCTGACATCGAGTAGGCTAAAGAAGGCTTGAGAAGCCATCAGGATGGGCTCCCAGAAGGCACAGAGGACACAATGAAGCCCTAAATGATTTGGGGAAGACAGAGAGTAGGTACTCCAACTAGCCCAGATACAGACCAGGAGCTTGGATGCAGAAGGCAGAAAGGGAACCTGACTGCCTCTAAGGGGGAGGTCTTTGAAAAGGGATATAAAAATGCATGAGGGTACCTTTGTACCCTGGGGAAAGGAGGGCAAAGCCAGGTGTGGTATTTGAAAGCCAGGATATTTTGTGGACAGCCAGTGAAGAACTAAGCCCCAGTCCTAACCCTAAGATGGTGGAGAGCAACACAGCCTTCCCAGTGCTTCTAGAGAGTAAGACATGGGGATGGCACCTGTACAACCCGGGCCCTTCTAAATGCCCCTTCCCATAGGCAAGGTGGCTACAGAGTGTCTTCCTTGAATAGCTCAATTAAAAGGAGTTAATGTAGCAAAATCATTCACTGTTAAATGCTTTAACTTTTCCCCAGGAAGGCAGGAAGAGTGAAGAACAAAGTGAGAAAGCTTGTCTCTGAAGCCATTGAGCTCTCTCTTGGGAACCTGGGATCCCAGGCTGTGATTGAAGAGCTACCTTTTGGGTGCTATTCTCAAACCTCAGAAGCTCTAAACTTACCAAGTTTGTATTAGCACTAGCAATGTGCTAATAAATGATAGCTGAGCCCTTACTAGGTCCTAAAGCACACTTATGTTTAGACCTCTTGAAACCCAAGGTGTTGTTTTTATCTACTTTAATGGAAGAAGAACCAGTTCTCAGAGTTTAGTGACTTTCACTAAGGTGATACAGAGCTGGAAATTGGCCTCAGGTCTGTCACCCATAAGTCTGTGCTCTTAACTGTGTTATTCTATTGCCTCTAAGATAAGAAGCATTGTAAGTGCTACATTGTCTTTCCCAGCTATGCAAAAACAAGTTGCTAACAAAGAATAGAGTCTTGTTTTGATGGTGGTAACGGTCACTGTGTTCTTTCCTCGCAGTGTTATAACCTGTTGACTTTCTGGATTTCCATGGTGGATGCGTTCTACCAGAGCCTTGTCTGTTTCTTTATCCCCTACCTGGTAAGTTGTATAGTCCCATTGAAACCACACAAATAGAAGGGTAGAACTGGTCCTATTTATATGAAATCCCAGGTTAATAGTGTCTCTCTGGACACTTCAGAGCAGGGGCTCCAGATAGGTGGCCTCCAGACTCCACCCTATCCAGAGTATTTGGAAAGTAAGAATACATATTACCAAAACATATTAATTTCTGCCAGCCTCTATAAAAATGAAAGCCCTCATTCTACTGGGTCATTTTTTCCCTCACAGCAAAAATCCAAAGTTGACTCACAACCCTGCTTAGATAGGGTACATGTTTTCCAGTTTGCCATAGTCCCCACCAAGCCCTATTTATCATACCTGGCCTTCTTCACTCACTGACTGCTCCTTGCTGGAACAATGAAGGTATCTGAATTTACACCCCATGATTTATATTTAGATTTGTGCTTCCAAGGTCAAGGCAGCAAGCATTCAGATGGCAAAGAATACCAGCCCCTCTACTTAAAGAGTGAGAATTTACGTAGCATAGGATATCTATATTCCTCCTGGACAGGGAACTCAGATGTGGAGTAATTGCTACCAGGTAGACAGTGGTGTCTTTTGTCATTAACAATATAACGGGTGTTGAGGAGGTGGGTGTTTTTGTGCTTTTTCTGAATTTCCAGTTTATGGTATCATCTCCTGGCCAGGTCTCTGCTTGCTTTTCTACCTCATCTTTTGCCCTTACTACGTGCTCAATAGACCTGCCATCTAGGACTATTTAGACTTTTCACCCTCAGTTCTAGCCTTTGCCTGCTCTGCCTTTCCTCTCTTTTCAAGAGAATAACTCCTCTTACTGATTTCTCAGCTGATTTCTCTTCTCTACTATCAGGATGCCTTGTACTTGTCTCCATTGTAGCCTTCACCCCTTAAATTCTACTACATTTGCCCTGCCTAGTAGATTCTAAACTCCTTGAAAGTGGACACAGAAGTGTCTTTAACAACAGGCATTGTGCTTGGCAGGTACTCAATAATACATTCTTTGTTCACTAATTCTGCAGTGTTCTTGAAAACTTAGCATGGCTTCCTTTGCAAAGACATTTTAAAGAATTTAGTCCTGTCAACTCACTCATCTTGCCTGTGCTTTGGGTCTGCTCCACGTGGATGGGAGCTGGACAGCTTCTCCCCCATTTCTTCCCCCCACCCACACCCCTTGACACCTGCCCTCCCTGATGCTTCATCATCACTTGTCAACACCATGGCCCTCAGCCCAGGGGCACATCTGACAGTGCCTGTTTTCTCCCCCTCTGCAGACCTACAAGGACTCTGATATCGATGTCTTCACCTTTGGGACACCCATCAACACCATCTCCCTTGCCACAATCCTCTTGCACCAAGCAATGGAAATGAAGACCTGGGTAAGTACTGCAGAGCCCTTTTGGCCTAAAAACTGTGTTCCTGTCTATTGGCCATATTCATATTTCTGATTTCCTGGTTGTTTTACCTGTATCGTTGGTCCACCTGTGTTTCACTTGTACAAATAAAAAGAGGCAAAGAAGATAAAATTCCTGGCCTCAACTTGTGTACCATCTAGCCAGCACGATAAAACTAAGACATATAAATACAGTTTGTTGCCCAAATAGATATTTTTTGGTTAAAATATTCAGGGATGTTTGAGAGATGAGGAAAACATTAGATGGACCATACTTGAGGCTATGCTAGAAAGGTATGCTCCTCATTTAACCTGGGGGTAAAAGATCAGAAGACTGTTTTCATATAAGCATATTTCAAGCACGTCCAAATATCACATTTTAGTATCTGAAAAGGGGATGCCAGCTTCTCATTAAATTCAGCTAGTCAATGATAATTATAAATACAAGGAGCTTAAAATTATATGCGGGTAAGTTCCATTGTTGTGCAAAGGGTTAAAGATCCAGCATTGTCACTGCAGCAGCTTGAGTAGCTGCTATGGCATGGGTTTGATCCCTGGCCTGGGAACTTCTACATGCCATGGGTATGGCCAAAAAAAAAAAAAGAAAAACTTATATGCCACGTACTTATCTACATGATTTTAATGTATTATCTCATTTAAACTCCCAAAGCCCTTTGTGTTAGGTGGATTTGGAAGGGGTTTTTTTTTCACTTTTATTAAGATATAACTAATACATAGCATAGTATAAGTTAAGTTGCACAACATAATGACTGACTTAACATGCATAACAGTTGACCTTTGAACAATTCCACGTTTAGGGATGCCAACCCTCCACGCGCTGGGAAATCCACATGTAACATGACAGTTGGCCCTCCGTATCTGTAGATTCAAGCAGCCATGGATCCTGTAAGACTGCAGTATATGAAAAAAAATCTGTGTTTAAGTGGAGGCATACAGTTCACACCTTTGTTGTTCAAGGGTCACCTGTACTACAAAGCGATGGATGTTAACTAAATGTGTAATGGAAATCTGGAGTTCCCTGGTGGCCTAGCAGTTAAGGATCTGGCATTGACACTGCTGTGGCTCTGGTTACTTCTGTGGTGCAGGTTTGATCTCTGGCCCAGGAATTTCTGTATGTTAGGGGAGCAGCGAAAAAAAATCATTTTTCAGTATGTGCATGTTAGGTGTGGGTTTTTTTTATTCTTATACTATAGAGAAATAGGCGTAAAGATGCTAAGAAACTTTCCCTAAGTAGTTTAAGATGGAAGCAAGTTTGAACCCTGGCCATCTGACTCTTAACCTTTTAACCTCTATGCTAATAGTGTGAGGAGATAAGATTGACAGGTGCAGGGAGACCACTTTACAGAAAGAGTTGTCCTTAGCCAAGCTGAAATGCCTCTTCCTGAAAGCATTTGTATTAAATATTTAGAAAATTTTCCAAGTAGCCTCAGTGTGTTCCCAACATTCTGCAATGGAACTTCCTCTCCATCCCCTGCTGTGACTGTCACAAGCTGGACCAGACTCTGACACACTGGGCAGTGGCTGATAAGAACTGCTCAAGTGAGCTTCTGAATCACTGAGTTCCCATCTTGAAAAGTCTTCTGCTCCAGTTCATGCCAATGACAGAGAGAACAAAGCGATAAAACAAACAAACAAAAAAACAGCCAAGCTTAAGTTCAGGATAAATTTCTTTCAGAACCACCAGCACCAAAAGAGGCTGAAATACCATGGGAATGGAGAGGTATTGGCTCAAACTGAAGGATTCCTCGAATCTAGGGCAGGAAAGAGAACACAGAAATTGGTGTTGGGCTCTACAGATTAAGAAAGACTGGAGCTTCATGTACTCCTGAGTCCAAGGTTTGAACTGGAGCTCCTCCAATCAAGAAAGCAAGCTGAAGGAAACATGACAAGCTATTGGGAATTATAGCTTTATCAGAAACTGTGAGGAAAGCAGACAAGAGTCATAACTTTACCACTAGGAATTGAGCTGAGCTAAGGAAACACTTAGAACTCATGAAAATGCAAAAATTTTGTCATTGAAACTAAAAATGCAGTATGTGAGATCCACTGTAGACTGGCCACTGGCTAAGAGTAAATAACCAAATACAAAGAGAGCATTGGAAACTCATCCAGAATGCCACACAAACATGAAAATGTAATCCAGAGGAATGGTAGCTAGAACAAATGGCTCCAGCAGCCACATACAAAAAGCCAGAGACGAAAAATGGAAGAATGGTGAAGAAGCAGTATCTGAAGAGTCCACCAGTAAGAATGACAATCACAATATATGTAGATATACTGCCTGGTATATCACAGTAAAACTGTACAGTGTAAAAGAGACAATCTTAAAGTATGCCAGAGACTATGGACAAACTACTTGAAAAGGAATAGCAGTTAAACACAGAAAACAAGAAATGGTGGAGTAGGAGTTCCCATCATGGCTCAGCAGAAATGAATCTGACTAGTATCCATGAGGACACAGGTTCGATCCCTGGCCTTGCTCAGTGGGTTAAGGATCCGCCATTGCCATGAGCTGCTGTGTAGGTCACAGACACAGCTTGGATCCCACGTTGCTGTGGCATAGGCCTCAGCTCCAGCTCTGATTCGACTCCTAGCCCAGGAATTTCCATATGCTGCTACACATGTGGCCCTAAAAAGGACAAAAAGAAAAGGCAAAAAAGAAAAGAAACAGTGGAGTAATTATCTTCAAAGACCTGAGGCGAAATAAAAATTACATTATCACTTAAGACTAAGTGATAAATGAGATTTTCAGATAAACTCTATATGGTCTACTACACGGAGACATTCACTAAGTGAAGAAACATGAAAAAATGAAAGAACATAAAAGCTACTACAAGAAATAATATAAGGGTAAGGAGGAGACTTATGCTAAAGCCTTCATCACACATTAATATGTCCTAAAACTTAAGATATCTTATACTTACAAACAATATCTTAAAAACTTAAGCTTAAGCATAAAGGAAAGCAAATAGAGGAATAAAGAAAACTATCAATTCCTCAGGCTGTAGGAAAGAGGAAAAGATAAGGGCAAAGAGAATGATGGCAAAAAATACAAAAATATTCAAAATTAATCTAAATATATCAATACACACAATAAATATAAATGTATTTAATTCACCTATTAAAAGCAAAAATTGTCCGATTAGATTCTTTTCCATCCAGCAAATATAAAGAGAAATTGGAAAATTTACAATTCTAGTATAAGGTTTTGTATTTAATTCTATCAGCAACAGATGTAGATCAAGCTTCAAAGAAATTACCACATTTGATCTAATGTTGATAGAGCTAATACATAAAATCCTGTTCTAAACATGCATCTTTTCAAACACATCTGGACCATGTACCAAAAGTTTAAAGAAAAATAAAAGACTTTGAATCACAAAGCAATTTGAAAGAATCAGTATCATAAAGAACATATTTTCTGAGAGTTCCTACTGTGGTGCAGTGGGTTAAGAATTCAACTGCAGCAGCCCAGGTTGCTGCAGTGGTGCAGGTTTGAACCCCAGACCAGTGAGTTAAAGTATTCAGCATTGCCACAGCTGCAGCACAGGTCACAGCTGTGGCTTGGATTCAATCCCTGGCCCAGCAATGTCCATATGCCACAGACGTAGACATTTTTTAAAAATCTGGAGTTCCCGTCGTGGCACAGTGGTTAACGAATCCGACTAGGAACCATGAGGTTGCGGGTTCGGTCCCTGCCCTTGCTCAGTGGGTTAACGATCCGGCGTTGCCATGAGCTGTGGTGTAGGTTGCAGACGCGGCTCGGATCCTGTGTTGCTGTGGCTCTGGCTTAGGCCGGTGGCCACAGCTCTGATTAGACCCCTAGCCTGGGAAACTCCATATGCCACGGGAGCGGCCCAAGAAATGGCAAAAAGACCAAAAAATAAATAAATAAATAATATCTGGCAACAATGCATTTAGATTAAAAACAAGCAATAAAGCAAGACACCATCAATTTCCTAGAAGAGAACACAGTCAAAACATTCTCTGACATCAACTGTACAAATGTTCTTAGGTCAGTTTCCCAAGACAACAGAAATGAAAGCAAAAATAAACCAATGAGACAAGCTTTTGCACAGCAAAGGAAACCATAAAAAAAAAAAAAAAAGACAGCCTATGGAATGGAAGAAAATAGTTTCAAATGATGCAACTGACAAGGGCTTAATCTCTAGAATATACAAACAACTCATACAACTCAACAGCAAAAAAATCAAACTACCCAATGGAAAAATGGGCAAAAGACCTGAATAGCTTTCTCCAAGGAAGATATACAGATGGCCAACAAGCACATGAAAAAATGCTCAACATGACTGATTATTAAAGAAATGCAAATCAAAACTACTATGAGGTACCACTTCACACCAGTCAGAATGGCCATCATTAACAAGTCCACGCATAACAAATGCTGCTGAGGGTGTGGAGAAAAGGGAACCCTCCTTCACTGTTGGTGGGTGTGTAAATTGGTTCAACCACTATGGAAAATAGTATGGAGGTTCCTCTGAAAACTAAATATAGAACTACCATATAACCGAACAATCCCACTCTTGGGCATATATCTGGACAAAACTTTCCAATAAAGTTACATGCACCCCTATGTTCATTGTAGCACTATTCACAATACCTAAGACATGGAAACAACCTAAATGTCCATCAACAGATGAATGCATTAAGATGTGGTTGGTATATATACACAATGGAATGCTACTCAGCCACAAAAAGAAGAAAATAATGCCATTTGCAGCAACATGGATGGAACTAGAGACTCTCATACTAAGTGAAGTAAGTCAGAAAGAGAAAGACAAATACCATATGATATTACTTATATATGGACTCTAATATATGGCACAAATGAACCTTTCCACAGAAAAGCAACTCATAGACTTGGAGAACAAACTTGTGGTTGCCAGGGGGGAGGGGGAGGAAGTGGGATGGACTGGGAGTCTGGGACTAATAGATGAAGACTTGCATTTGGAGTGGATAAGCAATGAGATCCTGCTGTATAGCACAGGGAAATACATCTAGTCACTAATGATGGAACACGGTGGAGGATAATGTGAGAAAAAGAATGTATGTGTATATATATGTATGTATGTGTATATATGTATATATATGTATGTATGTGTATACATATATATGTATATATGTGTGTGTGTAGTGTGTATATACACATACACACACACACATATATAAAACCGGGTCACTGCTGTGCAGCAGAAATTGAGAGAACTCTGTAAACCAATTATAATGGGAAAAATGAAAATCATTTAAGAATGTTTAAAAAAATAAAATGTGAAAAAAAAAGAAATTAATTCAATGAACTTAAAAATTTACAATGTAAGGGAGTTCCTGTTGTGGTACAGTGGAAACGAATCCAACCAGTATCCATGAGGATGAGGGTTCGATCACTGGCCTCACTCAGTGGGTTAAGGAGCTGTGGTGTACGTCTCAGACATGGCTTGGATCCCACATTGCTGTGGCTGTTGTGCAGGCTGGCAGGTATAGCTCCAATTTGACCCCTCGCCTGGGAACGTCCATATGCCACAGGTATGGCCCTAAAAAGCAAAAAAAAAAAAAAAAAAAAAAAAAAAAAAAAAAAAAAATTACCATGTAAACCTAAAAGAAAATAGAACAAAAGAGAAAAAGAGAAAAATCAAGAAAACAATAGGAAAGTTCAATTAAGACCAATATTAAACTCTTAAGACCCTAATGAAAACTAATCTTTTGCAAAAGTGATCCAGGCAAAGACACAGAGGAGAAGACTACAAAAATATTAGTAATGAAAAAGATCACACTGTAGAGATACATTCATCTCTCAGTACCCGTGGGGTACTTGTCCCAAGACCTCCATGGATACCAAAATCCACAGATGCTCAAATCCTTTATACAAAATAGCACAGACATAGAAAACAGACTTGTGGTTGCCCAGAGGGAGTGGGGTGGGGTGGGAGGAGGGGCTGGGAGGGACGAGGAGTTTGGGATTAGTAGATGCAAACTATGACATTTAAAATGGATAAGCAGGAGTTCCTGTTGTGCCACAGCAGAAATGAATCCAACAAGAAACCATGAGGTGGTGGGTTTGATCCCTGACCTCATTCAGTGGGTTAAGGATCCAGCACTGCCGCGAGCTGTGGTATAGGTCACCAATGCAGCTCGGATCCTGCATTGCTCTGGCTATGGTATAGGCTGGCTGCTACAGCCCCGATTCAACCCCTAGCCTGGGAACCTCCTAAAAAGCAAAAAATTAAAAAATTAAAAATAATGATAAAAATAATAATAAAATGGATAAGCAATCAAGTCCTATGGTATAGCACACAAAACTATACCCAATCTCCTGGGATAGATCATATTGGAAAATAACATAAAGAAAGATTGTATATATGTATGACTGAGTCACTTTGCTGCACAGGAAGAATTGGTACAACTCTGAAAATC
Source organism: Sus scrofa (assembly GCF_054392235.1). Taxonomy (NCBI): domain Eukaryota; kingdom Metazoa; phylum Chordata; class Mammalia; order Artiodactyla; family Suidae; genus Sus; species Sus scrofa. The sequence continues at coordinate 75,041,591 of NC_139398.1, forward strand.
AACTATACTTTTAAAAAAGAAATAAAATGGCATAGGTCAGCTCTCTACATTCACAGATATGGAATTCTTGTATACAAAGGTCCATGTCATCAACATTTTAAAATATTTTTCTGAAAATTTAAACGGAGTCAGTAATTTCTTTAAACACAAAATTTACCATGACATAGTCAACATCATTCTGCTAAACCTCAATAAACCAATCACCATTACAGAAATTGAGTTGGTAAGCCTGTCCCTAATGACACCAAGCCAAAGGATTATGAAGGTGAGTTTTTGGTCCCTTATAACCAAAGCTCTATGGGGCAGATAATTCCTATCTCACAGCAATTTTTTCATGGATTCAGAAAATAGAAAATAAACACAATTCAACTTTCATGGATAGAATAATTCTGATACCAAAATGAACATAGACAGTTCAAGGAAACAAAATTATAGACCTATCTCCTCAATGAACATAGATGTAGACAGCTCTAAATAAAATATTGGCAAACTTACTTGGTCATTATGTTGAAGATAAGAAAGCCTCTTGATAAAGAATAAACTGATACCACCACCCTGGAGAGCAACTTGAAAATTGCTAAAGTTTAAGTACTTGTATGCTATGACTCAATTCCTCTTCTAAATATGCACCCTGGACAGTCCTCTTACACATGTATATACATAGACATGTATAAGAATGTTTGTTACATCATTGTTCTTAATAGTAAAAAAAGAAAAGAAAAAAGAAAAAAATTGGAAACAGCTAAATGTTGTTTATCATTAGGAAAATAAATTCTGGCATATTCATATACTAGAACATTTAAAATGGATAAATTAGGTCTTCATTTATCAACAAAAGTGAAGTTACAAGCATACTGTCTAGTAAAAAATAATTGCAGAAAGATACCTATACATAATAAAATTTTAAAGTATCCACTAACATGGATACTATGTATAAAATACAGAGGAGAATGATGAGCAATGAATTTATTTTCAAGATTAAAGAGAAGGCATTTGCAAAGGATACATGTGTGCTTAAATTGTATCTGTAAAGCTTAATCTTTTAATAATAACTGAGGCAAATATGTGTAGCGGAAGAAAAAATGACTTCCCCTTTACTCTTCTATGTTCTTGGCTGAGACACTTTTGTAATAAAAGACAGATTAGTAGGAGAAAAACAAAAGTTTAATAAATATTGCCTATACACTTGGGATGGACCAGAAAACTGACTCCCTGAAATGAAATGGCTCTAGCCGCCACCTTAAATACCATCTCTAGTGAAAAACAACAGAATTACTGGGATCAGGGAGGCCAGATACAGAAGGTGATAAAGATTTTCTAAAAATTTAGAAGAGTCTTTTTCTTCCCAGTAGAGAGAGACATCCTCACAAATGGAGATATCTCTTATAAATGTACATGTCTCTTACCAAAAAAAGTTGAGTCTACTTAGTTTTCTGAGCTTCTCCTGTGTCTGCCATTCCTTTTAGGACAATCAGCTCAAGATAATCCTTATGCAGGAGATGCATTTGGGGCCAACATATTCTGTTCCCTTTTCTATGGCATAAGGTTCATATTGATAAAGCTGGATGTTAAGTATACAAGATTGGTTGTCTGAGTGCTTGAAATAGTAAAAATAATTTAATTACATTTTTTTAAACACTAGCTCAAGGTATTTCCCAAGAGGAACTGTGCTTTCTATGACCCTCTTCTCCATTAAGTATTTCGTTAACCTTTCAAAAATGCCCTGTAAAGTGTAACCAGACCTCAATGAATATTAAGTGGGAATGAAACTGAAGATTCTATGTCCTCTCTGACTGGTTGTTCAGCCCTTTTTCTCAGAACACGTATTCATCAGCTTTAAAAGAGGGAATCTATTCCTTTCACTCACCATTCAGCACTATTAGCCCACCTAATGCATCTCTCGACCAGTATCCCAGTAGTTACTGGTGATTGCTACTGTGCCTGAGAAAGGATTCAGCTACTAGAATCATTATGGAAAAAATATATATATATGTATTTATACTATATTTATATTATATAAATTATATATTATATAGTTATATATTTACATATCATATAATTATATACATTTTCCTTTTAAAAGTGCTTAAAGCAGAGGGAACATGTCTTTCTTCCCTGGGTAGAAATCTAACATGAATTCAATAGCTGTGTCAGCTTTCACAGTCCCAACGAAAGTGACTGAAATGTTAGCTAACTGCTTTCTTCTTTAGGAACAGAACTAGGATATTCAAATCATCTCTCCCACTGAAAAAAAAAAGTTAATGGATATATAGAGATAGATATATCTATCTTTAGAGATAGCTCTGTATATAGATAGATACAGAGGTAGAGATATCCTCCCTAAATGTATGAAAAAACTGACAGGATAGTAAAGACCAAAGCCTTTAGGAAAGAGGGACTGTGGAGAAGCAAGCTGAGCCATAGCCTCTGCTTTCCTGAGGGTGTTCGTAACCCTGCCCAAAATGAACTTTTTGACAGCCTTGATTGAGCATAAGATTCAGATATTAAAACCCAGGCTTCTAAATTGGGAGTCTAATAAGTCACATTAAATTAGGACATTCAGGGTAAGGGTACACCCAAAAGGGACCTACCTGCACTCCCATCCAGCAGGGTCTGTAGGGATTGTTTCCACAGTGCTGAACAGAGCAGAGAGAATCAGGATAAAGGACTTATCCTAGGAAATGGACTATGGACTGACCTCATACAGATTTGCAGCCTATATTCTTTCTATCACCTGAGTGAACCAAATTTTGATCAATGAATTCAGTTTAAAGTGACTCTAGACCAGTAGTGCCTAAGGATATTGCAAAGGCATACACACCTTCTCTCCAGGGATAGTTATCTTAAGCCTCAAAGTATCCCTACTAACTTTCCCAGGATAAGAAGCATCACACATTCAAAAACAAGGAAGCTCAAAATGAAACAAGAACTCATAAATTAGGATCACCAGTGCAAATATCAGTAACAAATATTTCAGGTATTGAATTTATTCTATAAATTATAGAAAAGCTGTGTTTGCCTTTAAGATTTCTCCAAGGAATGGTAAACCATACACAAAGAAACTTAGAAGAGTTTGACAGAGACCAAATAAAACATTTAGAAATTTAAAAATACAATAACTCTAAGTTTCAATGGCTGGTTTAACAGCAGATTAGGCACAGCTGAAGGGAGAATTGGTGAACTGAAAAAAATATCCAAGATATAAAACAAAGGGGAAATAATGAAAATTGTGAAACCAAAATTAAGAGATATCTAGAAGATAGAGTGGTATCTTAAAAGTTCTAACATATTTTAATTATAGTCTCAGAAGGAAAAGAGGAGAAAGTGAAACAGAGGCAATGTTCAAAAAGATAAGGACTTGAGAATGCTGCAGAAGTGATGAAAGACATCAATGCACAAATTTGAGAAGGTCAGCAAAACCCAAGCAAGATAAATAAAAAGAAATCCATACTTATAAGAAAACTGTATAATGCTAAAGACAAAATCTGCCAAGTTTTAAGAGGGAAAGATTTCCTTCTAATGAACAACAATAAAATAGCTGCCAACTTCTTGGTAGCAACAACAGAAGCCAGAAGTTAACATTTCATTATCTGATTATATATTGGAAGAAAATAACTGCCTAATAAGAATCTATATCCATCAAAAATATCTTAAGAATGAGGGTGAAATAAAGCATCAGAGAATATATGATCAGCAGACTTCCACTAAAGGAAATTCTAAAGGATGTGCAGTCATCCCTCAGTATCTGCAGGGGACTGGTTCTAGGACCTACTGAGAAGACCAAAATCTGCAGATGTTCAAGTCCATAACTGGTCCTCTGTATCTGTGGATTATGTAATACTGTGGTATTTACTGAGAAAAATCCACTTGTAAGTCTGTGCGGTCCAAAACCATGTGGTTCAAAGGTCAACCATACTTAAAGCTTAAGGAAAGAAAGCTCAGATAGAAATTCAAGATGCAAGAGGGAATGAAGGCAGAGAAAGTGTCAAGCATGTAAGTAAATTTTAATGAGCACTGACCACATTAAACTTAGTAATGATTTTTGTGATGTAAAAAGATGAGAGAATTTAAATCTACAGTAGCAGTCAGATATAAATCAGGAGGGAGGTTCCAGAATTGAAATATTCTAAAGCCCTTGCATAATTCAGGAGGAAGGAAACATAGTTGTAGTCTTTATACCGTGGTATATTAAGATTGCTTATTATTTATTAATCATTAAAAGAATAGAAATGGAGTATGCAACTTTCAAACTAGTAAAGGGGGGAATGAAATTATATGAAATCATCACTAAGTTTTAAAAAGGACAAGAATCCGAAGGAAAGAAGCACAAAACAGGCAGGACACAATGAGATCAAACAGCAGAACACTGCACTGCTTCAAACATGAATAAAGGACAGCAACAGGTGGGAAAAGTGGTTCCTCACGGGAGCATAATATTGAGGAAAAAAGACAAAAGTCACAAAATATGATACTATCTACCTAACATTTAAAAACAGGGAAACATAGCTGGTAAAACTAAAGAAGAGTATGAACATTATCACCAAAGCCAAGGGTGAGACCAAAGATTTAGGCATTTTGAGGTATGTGTGTTCAAATTCAGGGTGGTAGCAATATGGGTGTCTGCTTTACATTGATCCATTAAGTGGCCCACTGTTTTGTCTTTTTAGGGCCGTACCTGAGGCATATGGCAGTTCCCAAGCTAGGGGTTGAATTAGAGCTGCAGCTGTCAGCCCACACCACAACTCACAGCAATGCCGGATCCTTAACCCGGTGAGCGAGTTCAGGGATTGAATCCACATCCTTGTGGATACTAGTTGGGTCCATTGCCACTGAGCCACAACAGGAACTCCTAAGTGGCCCACTTTTAAATTTGTTCCTATGTGGGTAGCATTTCCAAAAAAAAAAGTTTACAACAAAGTTAGCTGAGTAGCATGATTGTGATCCCCCCCCCCCCATTCAAAGCTATCCTTTCAACAGTGTTTACTTCTTTCCTTCTACAGACCATCATCCATGGCCTTGTTCTCCTAGGCAGCTTCCTGCTCTACTTTGTGGTGTCCCTGGTGTACAATGCCACCTGCGTCACCTGCAACAGCCCCACCAACCCCTACTGGGTGATGGAACGCCAGCTCTCAGACCCCACTTTCTACCTCGTCTGCTTCCTCACACCAGTGGTGGCTCTTCTCCCAAGGTTAGTGTGAGGGGGCTCTGTTTTCTTCCCAGAACTACCACTTTTCACCTCACTTGGCAATTTTCATAGCCCCAGATTCAGGCATTTGACTCCAGCTGGGATGCTTGAGGCTACTGTTCCAAAGATAGGGAGTAGGGACAGAAAGAACAATGAACTTGGAGGCAGATAGCACATACTCTTGTCCCTGGTCAGCCACAGAGCAGCCAAGTCACCAAATCTGGCATAAACTCAGTTGTGACAGCTATAAAATGAGAGCACTTAGCCCTGCCCTCCTGCCTTACACATGCTGCCATGTATAAGGAATCATTTTGGAAAGCTCTGTGGTCCTTTACTCATTAGCCCAGGAATCTTGCTCTCAAATGCCTACACGGACAGGTAGGCAACTGTAAATCAAGTGACGTACAGACACTGGGAGAAGGAACTTCCAAGTTTCACACTATTGCTGCCACAAGGTAAGGTCATGGCCAGCATTTCAGAACTTTAGATTTTTCCCAGAAATTCAAGTTTTGCTTGAAATAGCCAACTTTTTAATAATACTCAGAGTTGTCAAAACATACACAAACACACACACTCCCCCTGTATCAGCCAATAAGTCAATCGTGCAGAGAGCTATTTCTAACATTACCAGCCTAAACCCTCCACATTTGCCTTTTCTAGAAAAAACGGCAACAACAACAATGCCTGGCATGTCCTTGAAGTTTACTCTTACCACATACTCATCTATCGAGCTCCTCATTTTGCTTTTGCATATCACCTAGATATGTATGACTGGGTCACTTTGTTGTACAACAGAAATTGACACAACATTGTAAATCAACTATAATAAAAAAATTTTAAATTAAATTTTTTTTTAAAATGACCTAGAAATTAGGCAGACCTGTGGTTGCACTCGCATTTGCTCACAGGACAGGTCAAGTCCCAAGAGGGACCAGAATGTCCACCAACCCCTGCAAATCACAGTGGGAGCTAAATTCTCCCAAGCTGGAAGCCAATATTCTGTTCCCCAACCCATAATCTCTAGTCAAAGCATTCAGTGAACTTAACAATGATGTACCCATAGGCAAGACATAGCCCCTCTCCATCCTCATATCTCATGACTCTGAACATTGAAATTCAGCTACTTTGGTCAACAGGTCATCGCAACGTTGCGTAGAATTTTTTTCTAATTCAAAATTAGGCAGAGAGCTGTTATCAGGCTTTGCTTCCTCTAATAAGTTTGGCAGCTGGTTCAACCTAGTTTGGTCTCCGCCTCTTCTTCCTAAGCCACCTCAGCACCACGTCTGATGCAGAGTTGAGAGGCTGAGGATACCAAGATGACAGACACCATTGTGAATTCAGTAAATGTTGGCTGAGTTCTGAACATGGGCTGTGTACATAGCCTCCTCCCTGTTTGGCTCCCACCCATTTCCACAGCCTTATCTCCCTACTCCCTGCCTCAAATTTCAGGCTCCCTATCACCAAGCTTCTTGTATTTCCCAACAAGCTCCATGGCCTCTCCCCTTCCTGCCTTTGTTCATGCCATCCCTTCTATTCAAAATTCCCTTCCTGTTATCAGACCTCCTTACCCTCTGACTATTTCAGGCAAGAGCAAGTCCAGAAACCTTATGTGACTTCATGTACCTCCCTCAGGCTGAAGCAGATCGCCCTTGCTCTTATGTTCCCATTACCTGGGTGTATCTGTCACTACCTTTATCCCCCTTTTATCTGTTTGGTCTGTTTGTCTTGATCTGGCCATTAACTCCTGGAAAGAAGGTATTCTTTTTACCATTATATAACCCAGAGGCCGCCCTCAGAGATAAAGGTGCAAATGACACTAAAGAAATAGCAAGATGAAACAAACTATTACATTGAGAATGAATAAGCCTTGAGGTCCTACTGTACAGCACAGGAAACTATACCCAGTCTTTTGGGGTAGAATATGATGGAAGATAGTATGAGAAAAAAAAGAATGAATATTTATGTATGACTGGGTCACTGTGCTAGAAATTGTCACAACACTGTAAATCAACTATCCTCTAATAAAAATAAAATTTAAAAAAGAAATAACATACTCCAAAAGATATGAGGAATTCATTAAAGGGTTTTAAGCAAGGGGAAAAAATACAGCAAGATGAATAAAATAGGACCGGCCAATGGAAAATTGAGACATAAGTTTGATCACAATACAGGTGAAAGTGACTAGTGTTAACAGAAGGCCCTGACACAGAGTGGGAAGCAATGAAGCCCAGCCTCAGAGGACATATTTCCCACGCCATCCCTTCTTCAACCCAACCGCTTAGGAGACAAGTCCTGGGGGAGACCACGAAGGTCCTGCCCTCAACGGAAAAGGGCATTAAATATGTAGGTTCAATATTTTTATCCACAGTTTTGGGATTAAACACGGGTGTGATCCTCTCCAACCAAGGACTGATACCCTCCGTTCGGTGTCTTATTTGGGCTATAGAAAGAACAGATCAGGAGTTCCTGTTGTGGCTCAGTGGAAAAGAACCTGACTAGTACCCGTGAGGATGCAGGTTCAATCCCTGGCCTTGCTCCGTAGGTTAAAAATCCAGCATTGCCATGAGCTGTGGTGTAGGTCACAGATGCGGCTCGGATCTGGCGCGGCTGTGGCATAGACCAGAGGCTACAGCTGATTCAACCCCCAGACTGAGAACTTCCATATGGTGTGGGTGTGGCCCTAAAGAGACAAAAAATAAATACAATAGAAAGAGCCGATCATCTGCCCCACATTCTCTTACTCTTGACTAGATGACATGCTTGGAACCAAAAGCTATCGGCTTGATGAGGATCATTGCGAAGTATGAATGTTCTTGGAAAAGACAAGCACTCAACATTACAGACTGTTAAGCAGAAAAGTTAGCAAATATTTTCTCACTTATTCTATAGTTAGCAAATATTTTCTCGCCAGTTACATGCAAGTTATATCTTTGCTTATTCTATAGTATCCTCATAAACTTGAATTTCTGCTGAATGCTGTTCACTAAGAGACAAAGAGATAGATCTCCTCTGACAGAGAAAGGCTTATTTTAATAGCTCCAAGGACTGTTGACATACAACCTTGGAACAATTAATTTTTGCTGCAGAAATCTACATGCCAGAAGGGTTGTTGTAGAAAACTATTTGTTCACTTAAAGTTGTAAGCTGTATTTATAATGGGGATTGATTTCTTTCACCAAGCTTGTGATAATTAGCCACTAACCGTGACCTCACTAATCTTGGTCTAATTAATTCAACCAGGATAAAGGAACTGTATGAATTCTCCTCAACTGAGAGCAAGGAAGTTTCTTTTGTTTTATCTGTAAAATAACTAACACACATTTTAAAACATAATGCAGCTTCGTAATTAGCTACAATAGAAGGGAACAGTCCTTAGATGCTCTTCCCTTGGCTTCAGTTACACAATCTTCCTTGGTTTTTCTACTTATTTCTTTCCTTTGCTGGCTTATGTCTCAAGGCTTCCTCCTAAGTGCTTAGGTCTTCTAAATTTCATTCTCTCCAGAGACACTGCACCCACCCTTGCAAAGTTAAATATTATTTTTACGAATCCCCAATATAAACTCCCAGCCCAAATCTTTCTCGAGAATCCCAGATACCTCTTTCTAGCTACCTGTGCATCACCAGCAGTGAGCATGTTAAGTCTGAGGCAAGTGGGAAACATCTATAATTTAATTCATGATCTACTTTCCATCACCACCATCCCAGAAACCTGGGTCACTTCCTGAGTTTCTTTCATCTGCTGTTTCCCACCTAGAATCAAGGCAGTCCCATGAGACTGATCCTTGATCCCACCCACCACCACATGCCCCTATCTTGCCCATCACCAAGACGTGACAGTTTAGCTGCTACCTGTTTCTCAAATCCATCTGTTCTTTCCATTTCTACAACTACCACCATGCACAGGTTATAATCTTTTCATCCCAAAGTATTTCGGTCACCTCCTATTGGGTTTTACTGGAATCCATTATTGTGTCCAAATGTCATCAGGTCATGTTTATAACTTCCCAGGAGCTTCCCAAGGCTTTTACAGTAATGCACAGGAAAACCCAAAACATTCCCCACGATCCTTGCCTGCTCTGGCCCTGCCAGCCCCTGTGTCCTGTTTCCCACTCTTGCCCTCTGTCTCTACACTTCAGCCATTGTACCCAAAATTTGGTTCTCATCACCCACCCACCCCTTTGTCTGGCTCCCTCCTCTGCATCCCTCAGTCCTCAGCTTTAGTGTTTCCTCCTCAAGGAAGGTCCCTCACACCAGATCATGTGTGTGACACTCTCATTGCTCCCTCAGCTTTGAACCCTGTTCCTGTGCTACCTGAGAGTCCAGGCTGGTTTACAGCTTAATCCCTTGGGGCCTGGCTTATTGTAGGGACTTGATGAGTAATTTTTGACTAAATGCACAAAGAAGGAAATTGGTAGCCTGGGGGAGTTTTAAACTGAGAAAAGTCCAGTTCCCCGGCAAAGAGTCTTTCCTGAAACGCCCATGCATGGCCACCTGTCCTGCCTCACTGGGTGAGGAGCGATAGTGAGGAAAGTTTCTGATTCTGTAGGATCTACTGTAGTCCACAGAAACTCCTGCCCACTTGGTGTCATCCTGAAGCTTTTAGACATAGAAAGGATGAAGGATGGGAACCCCTCTGCTTACAAGGTTTTAGAAATTTTAAAAATTAGGATTATTTTTGGAAAAGACCTTAGATTCCTCTGGACAACTAGATTACTTTTTAGATAAACTGGTACCCAGAGAGTGGCTACGAGTTGCCCACTCTCTGGGTATCAGTGGTTACTTTCTCCAGTGATCACATAGTTTTAGTCATCTTCTTACTCCCTTCCCTACCTAAACCGGAAACGGGGAAAAGATTCTAGGCACAGAGAGAGACTCTCGATTCCAGAGTCCACTGCAGGTTACATTTAGCTTGGCAGGGGAAAGGAACCCTGCATTAACCATCCAGGAGATCATTAAATTCTCAGGAGACCTTAGGAGCACCATCTTATCACCTAGGACCTCAGTCTGGCAAATAGTGCTAACACAGTGATGCTGCAATGTCAGCATAGCCCATGGATTCAAGAAAAGAGTATGTATTGGTAAACTACTTAGAAATTATTAAGCTCCACAAAGAGTTGACATTACAAAGCAAATAAATTGGCCTAAGTTATTACATCCCAGCCATAGAATGGATGGCCTCACACCTGGAAGATGAGCAAAAAGAATCCAGAGCACTTAGCTGTGACCACAGACCTCTGTGTGGCTCTGGACAATCACTGAATCTCTCAGTACCTCAGTTTCCATGTCTGTACACGGTGGAGGGGGGAGAAAGTACCCACCGCAAGGCACTGGGGAAGAATAATATGAGTTAATAATATGTAAAACACTTAGATTAGTCCTGGTACATAATAAATGTTAGCTCTTGTATATTGTTATTGATCTCCCCAATACCAGAGGTGCCCAGGCATGGATTTCATGCATCCACCAAAAGAGCAGCCAAAGGAATCTTTCCCTGGGTGGGGAGCTGGATTCTAAGGACCCTTTCAATGCTGAAATTTAAGAAGTTAACCTACATCAGAAAATATCTCTTCTGTTATTTCCCACCAGGTACTTTTTCCTGTCCCTACAAGGGACATATGGGAAGTCTCCGATCTTGAAAGCTCAGAAAATTGATAAACTCCCCATGGACAAAAGGGACCTGGAAATCCAGAGTTGGAGAAGCAGCCAGAGGCCTGCCGCTGTCCCTGGAGAGGCCCAGCCCACCCACCATCCAGAGCCGCCTGCCCCAGGACAGGACTTCAGAGCCAGCACCCCAAAGAGCTCAAACCCTACCAAGCGGAAATACATGGAGGACTGGGTGCTGCCTGAAGAGAGACACAGCGGAGACCATATAAGGGATGACACAGGCTCAGGGGACTCCTGGGCTAAATTCTCATCTGGGGAGCACCTCCTTCTGGAGCCTAGTAGGGTAATGGCATACGGAGCCAACGCAAGTGGTCAGACTAACTTGACCCGGCCCTTCAGTCGAGGCAGCCACCGCCGATCGCAGAGTTCACTGACCATATGAGGAGCCTGCCAAGATCTGTACACACTCAGAGGAGGCCACCTGACCACTGGCGTCATTAGCCATAACCCTTCATGGAGCAGAGAATATGCCAGTCTTATTCTCTGCCCCCAACAGTCTTGATGTCCTTAGAGGAAGTGCTGGCCCCAAGGAGTAGGACAAAAAAAAGACTGGAAACCAGTTGACCACTAGTTTTCTCCTGCTGCCAGGCAGCACATCTTGCAAAGAGAGTTTTTTAATAAGGAGGCTATGTTTCTACTGCATTGATTTTTTTTTTTAATTTTTTCACTGAGAACTTCTTTGGCCTTCTAATTCATTACAGCCTACAACTCAATGCAGTTAGATCATCAGTTTCCAAGATTCCAAGAAGCACATCAACCCAGCCCATATCTTAAGATCTGGAAGGTTCTGGGTTTGTCAAACCATCACTTCACCCTTTGATGCCAAGACTTAAAGTTTCAGAAGAATCCCATATACAACAGCACTTCATCTTGAGGGTACTGCAGTGATGCTCATGGTGGGGTTCATATCCCTTCCATTCTCAGGGTTGAGTCTTCTCTAAGCCAAAGAAAATCACATCTAAAGATTAAAACTTGATTTGACCTCAGTGCCACAGACACTTCTGAGGGTCATAGGGCCACAGCTAGCATAAGAGGCAGAAAGAACATAGACATGTGAAAGTAAACAGATGTACCTAAAACCCCATGCTCCAGCTAGAAGGACTCGTGCCCCCACAGTCTGGGGAATCTACCAAGAGTACATGGGCAGCACTGTATTTTAAAGATATTTATTTTATTTATTTTTAAATAAAATTAAAATATTCCCCCATTTTCAAAAGGTTACCCAACACCATTTCACTTTTTTCAAAAGCCCATCCTCGGTACCTCTTTTTGCTAACTGAAAGAAATCCAAAGAGAATTTTTGCTTTTACAAAAAAAAAAAAAGTGAAGAGGGAAGATTGCATTCAGCATTTTTTTTTTTTTTTGCAGCCATCACAAAGGCAGCCTACACCCCGAGCACTGAGAGATACCACCAAGCTCCTTTCCCAGAACTACACTCATTGTCCCAGAATCAAACCACCATAGGTCTGAACTATTTCTGATCATCTGATCATCTGTGCTTTATCTCAATTTATCCTATACATCCATCAGCAAGATTTGTCCTGAGGTAATTGCCTCTTTGCTTTATGCTATTTCTGCTCATAAAAACTATCACAGTAATGCTCTACTTTCATATAGTGGGGGGAAACCTGTACCCATCCTTATTCAGCTCTCATGAAAGGCAAACTCTAAGATCAGATCTTTTCACAGCTGCAACCATAATAGAAGACCCACATTATAGGGCAACTCTGAGCCCAAACAGTGACATCTGAGAGGGTAGAACCCATGCCAAACCCCATTCATTAAGCATACCTCAGAATATTACATGCTTCTCTTGAGTTAGGGAGAGTCAGAAGTCTCACTTCACAGGGAAAAGAAGGATTACACAGATTCCTTACCCCTAGAAGTTGTAAATGCCAAAAATGCAGAAGAGCTCAAAACAGTGTTCCAAGAAGCACATCAACCCAGAATTCTATCATCCATCCTTTCATTCCAGTACTTGTCAAGAAAAGTCTTGAAGCCTACCATGGACAAGGATATCCCATCCCTAGTCTTTTAAAATAAGTTAGGGATGACTGCTGAACCCTTGCTCCTTAAGGTGATGCCTATATACTAGGCAAAAGGTACAGGGGTGGGAACAAGTGTGGCACATCACAGCCACCACATGAATTGATTTATCACTTGAGTAACTTCTCAGCAAAGTTGCCCCAAAAGAGCTCAGCAATCAAGTTGGCACATGTCAGACTAAGCTGCTCCTCTGACCATCTTGCTGGCAAACCTGAACAGAAAGGGTCATTCAGGGTCGTCCTAGAGTCAATATATTGGGTCTCTTTCAGTGACTCTGCCACATTCTGATACCAGCACTGGATACCTGGTGAGTATTCAGAGGAATCCTACATGAGGATTGCAAAAGGAGCAGCAGGTAAACACATGAGGCAAAACAGTAATGATATAAATTGTCTCAAATGAGAGGATTGAGCCAAAGCTAAGATCTCAGGGTCCTTCCTTTCCCCATATGATTCCTGCCCACTCCTGAAAGCCGGATGAGACAGGTAGGATGTTTCAAAAAAAAAAAAAAAAAAAAAAAAAGAACAGATTAGGGAGGAGAATACTGGCCTCGGGGGACCGAGCTGTGTTGTTTTTTTTTTCTCTGCCTCCCATTCTCTGGGAGCCAGGAGTGTTGATGCAGGATGCCACACCTGCAAAGTAGGTTAGAACAACCCTACCTCTCAGGCTTTGCGTAGAGATCAAGTCAAAACTACATGGGGTTGTTAAAACCCTCTGAAAGCTGTAAAACCCTCAGTCATAACATGGAGATTTTTATTTCAGAGCTAAGAGGAAGCTGAGAAAATATCTGACTCCTGTACCTAAATGCCTAACCACACCCAACATTCTGATGCTGTTCTTTCTTATATGACCAACCATTCCAGTTTGCCTGGGTTTTCCCCAGTTTCAGCATGGAAAGCCCCACATTCTGGGAAATTCCTCAGTCCTGAGCTAATTGATCATCTATTCTTGCCCTTCTTTGTAAACCAAACCAACTGTGACCGTCCAAGTGCCATCTTAAGGGAAGAGGCTATAACAACTGTTTCTCTGTAACAATGCTAATAATTATACTTGATACATTTTTATACCTCCATGGCCTTTTACAGATTGAAAATGTTCTATCCTTTATTAGAAGGAAAAAATAAAAATGGTCTTCAATCATTGCCTTAAGGTCTGAGTACTCTTATCCAGTTATCTTTACATTATTCCTTTATTTATCTATTCATCCACCCATCCATCCATTTATCTATCCAATAAACTTCTGTTAAGTCCCTACTAGATGCCTAACAATGTGCTTGGAGTTTTGAGGAGCTCAATCCCTCTGTTAAAGAAGTCCATAGTCTTGCTGGATATAAGGTACCAAGAACATAATCGATCCAACCTAAGAATGTGACACAAACCAAAATGGCTGTATGAATTTGAAGTTGTACACACAGTCCCCTCTCTCTGAAACTCCAACCTGGATGCTCCCCTCTTCCTGGAAGCATGATACCAACCTCAAACACAATTCCATGCTTCTATTCTTTCACTCATTCAACAAATATAAAATGAGTGCCTGAGGGTACACAACACTGTGGTGAGCAGCAAGGATAAAAGCCCAGTTCCTGCCCTCAAAGGATTTACAATCTAGAAGAGGAGATAGACATTACTCAAGGTAATCAATAAAATTATAATGAAGGGAAGAAAGAATGGAGAATGGAGCAGAATAGTTCTGTGGGTCATCAGAGAAGGCCTCTCCAAAGAGGAGATATTTCAGCAGAGACGCTAACCATGAAAATGAGACAGCATGGAAAGGCCATTCTAGACAGATCTAATTGAGTATGAAAGCCATGAAAAAATGAAGAGAGTTTGGTATATTCAAAAAAGGGGGGGGGGGAGGTCTAAGAGGAGTATCAGGATGTAAGGCTCATCTACTCCCACAGATACAGTGAAAATATAGAGAACTATTCACACAGAAAATCTGTGAAAAACTGACTTAAAACCTCAAGATTATGATAGAACAAGAAAAACATTATAAAACCACCTAGGACAAAAGAAAGAAGAACCAGAAAAATTAGTGAAAGGAAATGAGACAGGATCTCCTCTTCCAGGAAGGAGCTAGAAAGAGGAAAACTCCTGCACCCCAGGAAGTTCCCCCACCAGCAATGAGATCAGCCAAAAAACAGGGAGGAACTCTATTATGGTGTGAAGCATTTAAGAAGGAGACAGTCCTCCACAAATGATCAGTGCTATGGGCAACAAGCAACCATAGGCAGGTGCCAACAGGTGTTGGGAATAAAACTTTGGCCTTAGAAATCAGACCCTAAAAGGGAGCTGGGGCCACCTACATGGGGAATAAACCAAGGTTGGCCATGAAGAAACATCCTGGAAGGACTAGAGTATAGGGCAACCACAATGGAGAGCATCTAAGCAGAGGCAACCCAGTCAGGCTTAGAGACTAGACACCATTGTTTGGCGGTGCTGGAAGAAAGGAGTGGGATCCACCACTACAATCTTGTGACTTATGCCTGTTTTCTCAAACTTCAAGACACTGCCTGCCTCAGCTAGGAAACCACTTGGCTATAGTGGCTGCCTAGCAATGGTTGGGAAGCAGCCATGCCCTTAGGGTACAGATTTCCTGGAGCAAGTGCAGTAACTGCCTGAGGGAATAAAACAAGTACCCAGTTCCTGCCAGAGGGGGCCCCTGCACTAGTGGAGCCCAACCTGCACCAAAAGAGCTGCCAGCTGTGGCAATGCTCTGCTCCCAAGAGATCAGGGAAAACACAGTTGATTTGGCTCCACCCAGAGAATCTGCAAAGGCTGTGACCAGCAGGGCAGTGCCAAAAAAATCTGCTGGCAGCAGTGCCCACTTCATGCAAAAGCAACGACCTGCTTGAGCAGGGAAAACACAGGTGTCTGAGCTCCACCCAGAGAGGCAGTGCCCATTCCTGTGAGAGAGCCACTGGAGCCTACTCCCTGCTGATCAGATGCCTTGGCTCCACCCTGAGACTTTACAGAGGTTCATACCAGCAGAGCAGCATCAGAAAAACTGCTGGCAGCAGCGCCCACTTCCTGCAAGGGCAGTGATCTGCTTGAGCAGGGACAACTCAGGAAAACACAGGCATCTCAGCTCCACCCAAAGAATCAGGAAAAGCACATGCCAGTGCAGCAGCACCCATTCCCATGTGAGGGCCGCCAGTGCCTACTCTCTGAAGAAGCTGTGTGCTGCCCAACCAGTGAAAAGCACAAGATAAAGACACCTGCCAGTGGCTCTATGAAGGCTCACATCAGTGGCACTCTTTCCACAACAAGGGAGACAGGGGAGGCCCATTAACCCACATTCCCATCCACGGGGCTACAGACAGCACCTCTACCAGCAGCAAGGCAGGGAGGGGACTACCAGAAACACACATTCTGCAGCTTCAGAGAGAGCCTGCAAGCAATAAGTAGGGAGAATATCACCACCCCTGAGGCTTTAGAGAGAGACCTCTAGAGTGGCCAAGCAAGGACAGCACCAGAGGAACAGTACCACCTGCTCCTATATCTACATAGAGCAATACCTAGAGCTTTCCAATCAAAGAGCTACATGTGAACCACTACCATTCCTGAGAACTCCAGCACCTGCTTCAACATCTACATACCAACTTGGCCCTGTGGAGGTTCACATCAGTGGCACTCCTTCCACACCAAGAGAGCCAGGGGAGACCCAAGGGGATGATAAACAGAAAGGTAAACACTATGAGATGACAAAGAAGCAGCTTTCAGACAAAGGAACAAGACAAAAACACACAAAAACCACTAAATGATAAGGAGATAGGCAAGTTACCTGAAAAAGAATTCAGAGTGATGATAGTAAAAATGACCCAAGACCTTTGAAAAAGAATGGAGACACAGATCGAGAACTTAAAAGAAATGTTTAACTGAGAACTAGAGGATTTGAAGAGCAAAATGAAAAGTGCAATAGCTGAAATGAAAAGTAATCTAGAAGGAACCAATAGCACGTTAACAGAGGCAGAGGAACAAATAACTGAGGTGGAAGACAGTGGTGGAAATCACTGTGACAGAAAAGAATCAAGAAAAAAGAGTGGAAAAATGGGAAAGTCTAAGAGACATGAGGGACAACATTAAATGTACCAACATTCACATCATAGGGGTTCCAGAAGGAAAAGAGAGAGAAAAAGTGCCAGAGAAAATATTTGAAGAGATTATAATAAAAAATGTCCCAAATATAGGAAAGGGAACACTCACTCAAATGAAAGAAACACAGAATTCCATACAAAATAAACTCCAGAAGAAATAAAGACACATACTAATTAAATTGACAAAAATTAAATTCAAAGAAAAAAATATATTAAGAGCCACAAGGGAGAAGCAACAAATCACATATAAGGGAATCCCCATAAGGATAACAGTTGATCTCTCAGGAGAAAATTTATAAGCCAGAAGGGAGTAACAAAATATATTTGAGGTGATGAAGAGGAGGAACCTAGAACAAGAATACTCTACCCAGCAAAGCTTTCATTCAGATTTGATGGAGAGAGAGAGCAAAAGCTTCACAGACAAGCAAAGCTAAGAGAATTCAGAACCTCCAAACCAGCTCTACATCAACTACTAAAGGAACTTCTCTAAGTAGAAAAAGAAAAGCCACAATTAGAAACAAGAATATTAAAAATGAAGAAGCTCAGTGGTAAAGGCAAAGATAATTTAAAAGTAGGAAATCACCCATTGACAAATATGATATCTAAACTAGCAAGCATGAGAGGATGAGAGGATAAATGCAGAACATTGAAAATGCATTTGAAATTAAGGAGACCAGAAAGATTAAATAATTTTACACATGTATATATGGATATATTGAAATAAGGGAGCCACACATACAAAAAAGAAAAAACAAGCCAAACATAACACTAAACATGGTCAGCAAATCACAAGACAACAAACAGAGGAAGGGAAGAAAAAAGCCCCAAAATAGCAACCCCCCTAAAAAATTTTAAGTAAATGAAAATAAATACATACTTATCCATAATTACAATGAATGTAAATGGATTAAGTGCTCCAACTAAAAGAAAAAGACAAGATGAATGGATTCAAAAGCAAGACATATATATATGCTGTCTACAGGAGACCCACTTCAATCTAAGGACACATACAGACAAAGTGAGGGGATGGAATAAAATACTACATGCAAATGGAAATTATAGAAAAGCAGGAGTAGCAATACTCATATCAGACAAAATAGATTTTAAAATGAAGGTCACAAAGAGACAAAGAAAGACATTACATAATGATTAAAGAATCAATACAAGAAGAAGAAATAACAATTTTAAATATATATGTACCCAACATAGGAGCAGAATAATACATAAGGCAACTACTAACAGCCATAAAAGGGGAAACTGACAGTAACACAATAATAGTAGGGGACTTTTAACACCCCACTTACAGAAATGGACAGATCATCCAGACAGAAAATCAGCAAGGAAACACAGACCTTAAATGATACACTAGAACAAACAGACTTAACTGCTATCTTTAGAACTTTTCACCCCAAAACAGCAGAATATACTTTCTTCTCAAGTGCACATGGAACATTCTTTAGGATAGAACACATCTTGGGCCACAGATCAAGCCTTGATAAATTTTTAAAAATTGAAATTATTTCAAGCATTTTCTTCAATCACAATGCTATGAGACTAAAAATAAGCTATAAGGAAAAAAAAACAGCAAAAAACACAAACTCTTAGAAGCTAAATAACAGGCTTCTAAACAACTAATTGATCATTGAAGAAATCAAAGAGGAAATTAAAAGATACATAGAGACAAATGACAATGAAGATACAACAATCCAAAACCTATGGGGCACAGACAGCAAAAGCAATTCTGAGAGAGAAGTTTACAGAAATACCATCTTATCTCGGGAAAGAAGAAAGATGCAAATAAACAACCTAACCTTACACATTAAACATGTAGAGAGGAAGAACAAAGTCCATAATTAGTAGAAGGAAAGAAATCATAAAGATTAGAACAGAAATTAGTAACATAGAGACAAAAAAAAAACAACTGAGAAGATCAATGAAACCAAAACTTGGTTCTTTGAAAAGATCAACCAAACTGATAAACCATTAGCCAGACTCATCAAGAAAAAAAGGGAGATGGTTCAAATCAATAAAATTAGAAATGAAAAGGGAGAAGTTACAACTGACATGCAGAAATACAAAGGATCATGAGAGACTATGCCAACTGTATGTCAATAAAATGGACAACCTAGAAGAAATGGACAGATTCTTACAAAGGTACAGCCTACCAAGACTAAACTGAAAGAAATAGAAAATATGACTAGATCGATCAAAAGTACTGAAATTGAAAATGTTATTTTAAAACTTCCAAAAAACCAAAATTCCAGACCTGATGGCTTCAGAACTGAGTTCTACCAAACATTCAGAGAAGAGTTAATACCTCCTCTTCTGAAAGTTTTCCAGAAAATTGCAGAAGAAGGAACACTCCCAAGTTCATTCTATGAAGCCACCATTTCCCCAATACCAAAACCAAAGATACCCCAAAAAAAGAAAATTATGTGCCAAAATCACTGATGAACATAGATGCAAAAATTCTCAACAAAATATTAGCAAACCACATACAAGTATACATTAAAAAGATCATACACCATGACCAAATAAGATTTATCCCAGGGATGCAGGATTCTTCAATATCTGCAAGTCTATCAATGTGATACACCATATTGACAAACTGAAAAATAAAAAATATACTATCATCTCAATAGAAAAAGCTTTGCACAAAATTCAACACCCATTCCTGATAAAAACTGTCCAAAGAATGGGCACAGAGGGGAACCATCTCACTATACTAAAAGTCATATATGACAAACCCACAGCTAACATCATTCTCAATAATGAAAAATTGAAGGCATTTACACTAAGATCAGGAACAAGACAATGATGTCCTCTTTCACTAATGATATTCAATATAGTCTTGGAAGTCCTAGAAATGGCATTTGGAGAAGAAAAGGAAATAAAAGGAATCCAAATTGGAAAGGAAGCAGTAAAACTATCACTGTTTGCAGATGACATTATTCTATACCTAGAAAATCCTAAAGATGCTACCAGAAAACTATTAGAGTTCATCATTGGCTTCGTAGAATACAAAATTAATACACAGAAATCAATGGCATTTCTATATACTAACAATGAAAGATCAGAAAGAGAAATTAGGGAAACAATCCCACTTACAATTGCATCAAAAAGAATAAAATACCTAGGAATAAACCTACCTAAAGAGACAAAAGACCTGTACTTTGAAAACTATAAGACACTGATGAAAGATATCAAAGATGACACAAACAGATGAAAAAATATACCATGCTCTTGGATTGGAACAATCAATATAGTCAAAATGGCAACACTACCTAAGGCCATCTACAGATTCAATGCAATCTCTAACAAATTACCAATGACACCCTTTATAGAACTAGAACACTCTTTTAAAATGTGTATGGAAACACAAAACACTTCAAATAGCCAAAGCAATATTGAAAAGAAAAACATAACTGGAGGAATCAGGATCCCAGATTTTAGACTCTACCACAAAGCTATAGTCATCAAAACAGTATGGTACTGGCACAAAAACAGAAATATAGATCAATGGAACAGGATAGAAAGCCCAGAAATAAACCCAAATACTTATGGTCAATTAATCTATGACAAAGGAGGCAAGAACATACAGTGGAGGAAATATAGTCTCTTCAATAAATGGTGCTGGGAAAACTGGACAACTGCATGTAAGAGGATGAAATTACAACATTGTCTAACACCATACACAAAAATAAACTCAAAATGGATTCAAGACCTAAATGCAAGGCCATACACTATACCAACTCCTAGAGTAAAACATAGGCAGAATGCTCTTTGACATAAAACACAGCAGGATCTTGTTTGATCCACCTCTAATAAAGACAATAAAGACACAAATAAGCCAACGGGACCTAAGAAATCTCAAAAGCTTCTGCACAGCAAAGTAAACCGTTAAAAAAAATGAAACAATAACCCATAAAATGGGATAACATTTTTGCAAATGACTCAACTGACAAAGGTTTAATCTCCAAAATATACAAAGAACTCATACAATTCAAGAGCCAAAAAACAACCAATCCAATTGAAAAACGGGCAAAATACCTAAATAAACATTTCACCAAAGAAGACATAAGAATGTCCAGCAGACACATGAAAAACTTCTCAACATCACTAATTATTAGAGAAATGCAAATCGAAACTACAATGAGGTACCACCTCACACCATTTAGAGTGGCCATTATTAACACGTCAACAAATGCTGGAGAGGGTGCGTAGAAAAGGGAACCCTCCTATACTGTTGGTGGGAATGTAAATTGGGACAAACACTGTGGAAGACAGTATGGAAGTACTTCAAAAGACTAAATATGGCTACCATATGACCCAGCAATCCCACTCCTGGGCATATATTCAGAAAAAAATTTCATTGAAAAAGACACATGCACCCATATGTTCATTGCAGTGCAATTCACAATAGCCAAGACATGGAAACAACCTAAATGTCCATCAACAGATGAATGGATCAGGAAGATGTGGTCATATATACAATGGAATACTACTCAGCAATAAAAAAGGACAAAATGATGCCATTTTGAGCAACATGGATGGAACTAGAGACTCTCATACTGAGTGAAGTAAGTCAGAAAGAGAAAGACAGACACCATATGATATCGCTTATATGTGGAGTCTAAAATATGGCACAAATGATCTATCTACAAAACAGAAAACATCATGGACATGTAGGACAGGCTCATGTTTGCCAGAGGGGAGGGGAAGAGGGTGGGATGAATTGGGAGTCTGGGGTTAGTAGATGAAAACCCTTGTATTTGGAGTGGATAAGCAATGAGATCCTACTGTATAGCACAGGGAACTATATATCTAATCACTTGTGATGGAAAATGATGGAGAATAATATGAGAAAAAGAATGTGTGTGTGTATATATATACATATATATATATATATGACTGTGTCACTTTGCTGTACATCAGAAATTGACAGAACACTGCAAATCAATCATAATAAAAATTTTTAAAAAGGGGAGGTAGTGTGACTAGAACCCAACAAGCAAGAGGAAGTGCCCAATGATGATATTAGTAATAACAACTCTATTTGCTTATTTTGTGCTAGGCACTGACATAAATTCACATTATCATGTAAACGTCACAGCAACCCTTCAATATCGGTACAGCAACACCCCCTTATTCTAAGAGATAATGTCCCAAGACCTCCAGTGGATGCCTGAAACCACAGATAGTACCAAGCCCTATATATACTGTTTTGTCCTATACATGAATAACTATGATAAAACTGATAAATTGAGCACAGTAAGAGGATATATAAATTGCTAGGATCACTACATTTGGATTTGGGGGCCATTAGTAAGAAAAATAAGGGTGACCTGGATATAGGCACTATCATACTGGGACAGTTGATCTGATAAACAAGACTAGAGCACTACTAAGTGAAGAATGGGGGCAGAGTATACAGCATGGATACACTGGATGAAAGGATGGTTCATGTCCCCAGAGAAGGCACAAGATTTCCTCAAGCTAATCAAAACAGTATGCAATTTTAAACTTATATATCATTGAGGTTGGAGACAAGATAGCATGAAAATACCAAAATCACAGTTAACTTCAGAACAACCATTGGCAAAAAAGATTGGAACCTACCCAAAAAGAAATTCTACATTCAAAGACAAAGAATAAACCACAAGACCATAGAAGGGGCACTTTAGGGATATAGCCAAATCCTATACCTACCAGGTGGGCAACCCCCAAACTTAAAAATAATTTTATCACAGAGTTTCTCCCACAGGAGTGAAAGTTCTGAGCCACATGTCAGGCTCCCCAACCCGGGGTCTGGCATCAGGAAAAGGAGCTCCACAGAACTGGGAGGGTACACACAAGGTCTTGTGCACACTGGGACCAAGGCAAAAGCAGAAACTTTTGTCTGCACAGTGGGCCACAGCTGCATACTGCCTCCCAAGGAGAACCCTCAAAACCACCAGTTGTGAGAAGAGAAGAATGCAAAGTCAGGATATTGGAAATGCTTTTGAAATTAAGAGCAGCCACTTAAAACTATCTTGTATATGTATAGAAAACTCAGGATGACTACAAACCAAAAATCTACAAATAGATACACACACACACACACAAGAAAAAGCAACCCAAACACAACACTAAAGACAGTCATCAAATGAAAAGAGAAGAGAACAAAAGAAGGGAAGAAAAGCAGGAATCAAGATAGAGGGAGATGGAGTTCCCACTGTGGTGCAAGAGCATCTGTGGCATCTCTGGAACACCAGGACTGCTGAGGGTCCTGCAACCAGGTACTTCCCTTCAACCCTACCTTACTAGGAATGTACACACCCAATTATTGCCACTACTGAAGGCCCCATGACTAGGCACTCTCTCTAGCTCCCTGGGGGTCATTGCCACTGACAAGGGCCCTGCAACCAGGAGCAGCCCACTACCCCCACTTCCATATGCGCCATCACCAGTGCCAAAAGGGCCCAGTGACCAGATGATACATACATGCACGGTCCATTGCCCCCATCTTCCTGGAGCATGCACAAGCCATGCAACTCCACGCCCTCTATCAAGGGGATAATGGCCTACACAGATGAAAAAAAAAGACAGCAAGCATCCAAACAAAAAGTAGCCCTCACATCAAAAAACAGTAAACCCAGGGACACTCCCACATATAAATAGCCCTCCATGACTACAGTGGTTAATTGTTTCCCCTAAACTCACAGAGTGAGAAAAATAAAGCAAAATGAAGAATGACAGGAACAATTCCCAGTCAAAAGAACAAGAGAATGCCCCTGTAGGATCAGAAAATGAAACAGACCTCTTCAGTCTAAAAGACACCAAGGTCAAAAAGGAGGTAACGAAAATATTGAAGGAGTTAACAGCTATCAACAGTAATGCAGATTACTGTAAAAAGAAACTAGAAACTATAAAGAGAAGCCGGAAAAAAAATAGAAAATTAACTTCCTGAGACAAAAGCTGAGCTAAAGCCAATGAACAGCAAAAATGAACAATGCAGAGGAACGAATAAGTGACTTGGAAGATAGAATAATGGAAATCACCCAATCAGGACAGCAGACAAAAAGCCAAATGAAAAAACAAAATGAAAGCAGTATAAGAGATCTATGCGATTATATAAAGCATACCAATCTATGTATAATAGGGATCCCAGAAGGAGAAGAAAGAGAAAAGGGGATTAAAAGTGTATTTGAAGAAATTATGACTGAAAATTTCCCACATCTTAAGAAGGAAACAGATATTCACATATAGGAAGCACAGAGGGTCCCAAAAAAAGATGAACTGAAAGAGACCTATACAAAGATATATTATAATAAAAATGGCAAAATTTCAAGAAAAGGAGAGGATTCTGAAGGCAGCAAGAGAAAAAGAGTTAATTACAAGGGAACCCCCTTAAGGCTATCGGCTGATTTTTCTACTGAAAAGCTGCAGGCCAGAAAGGAATGGCAAGATATATTCAAAGTTCTAAAATGAAAAACTTGCACCCTAGAATACTCTACCCAGAAAAATTATTATTTAAGGAGAATCCACCACCAGAGCTGAACCCATTAGTGTCCCTGCTGAGACAGTATCTGTGCCCCCCTCCAACATGTCTCCGTTCTTAACAAACATGACCAACAATACCACGTCTGAAGATTTGTGACATGAATTTGGCATCATGGTCCTATAGTTGATGTGTATGTTCCACTTGATTTCTATACTCGTTGCCCAAGAGGATTTGCATATGTTCAATTTGAGGATGTTCATGATGCTGAAGATGCTTTACATAATTTGGGCAGAAAATGGATTTGTGGACACAAATTGAAATACAGTTTGCACAGGGGGATCAGAAGACTCCAAATCAGATGAAAGCAAAGGAAGGGAGAAAGGTGTAACCATGCTATGATGATTATGACAGATAAAGGCATTCTAGAAGCCAAAGTTACAAAAGAAGGAGATCAAGAAGTTGGTCCTTTGATTACAACGATAAAAGATCTTATAGTCCTAGAAAGAGTAGACCAACTGTAAGACCAGGCGTAGCAGAAGCCATACTGACAATGATAGACCATACTACAGCTGGAATACCCAGTATAGTTCTGCTTACTACACACCAACAAAGAAAGATCTGAGAAAGTGGAAAAAGAACAAAAGAAGGGCAGTTCAAGTGACCAGAGTGTGGGTGGAAGGTGCTGCAGTATGAATACTGTATGAATATTTTGACTCTGGTCTGAAAAGATAAAAGAATGTTATTGAAACCACATGGAATAACTGAAGACCCTTCAAGTTTGAAAGTGAGCATTTTAGGACAAATGAAAGGAAATTCAACTTTGTACCTGTGGAAGTTAATCCCTAAATCTGAATAGTTTATATCGGTTCATGGGAAACAGGTCCATGTTAAATTATTGGAAACTAGGATGTCTGAATGTCAAGGAAGACAGCCACAGTCTCTTACCGTGCCTCATTGGTCTGTCTCAAACTGAATTGGGTGAGAAAAGGTATGGTCCAATATAAACTGTCTTGGTTATCTTTTAAGTCAGTTGTATTTTTGCTGTTGGCAAATCTTGCCTTTGTTTATTCCAGTGCCATGTTTTCCACTTAATGGTTTGCTTTGTTGGCATCTGAGTTTAAGTAAACCTGTATGCCACATGCGGTTTAAATCTTCCTTAAACACTCTCCCAAGTAAATTCCAGTTATAATACTTGACATCCAGCTAAAAGGGTCCATCTCCTCTCACCTCTTTCCTAGTCAAGTATATTGAGCAAACATTTACTGAGCCCTTGCTGTAGGCGAAAACTGTGCTGGGTAATTGGGGAGAAAAATAGATGAAATTCGCTTATTCAATAAATGTCTACTGAGCACAATATAGTAAATCATTACAGTATGGCCTCATTGTTTTGTTTGAGGTGTATTATTCATAACAATATTTTACACCATTTATATCCTGTGTAATTATAAAACCCAATATACTATCAAAGATAAGTAATTTTGTGGTTATTTTCCATTAAAAAAGTATATAGTATTTGCATCCCATTAGTACAAATAATGAAAAAACAATTTCTTCATCTGTAATAAACTGATTTATTGTGCAGTGACTGTAATATACTAGAGTTATATTAAGTTGTTAACTCTGCCTCCTCAAACACATATTAGGAAATAATCCTCCAAATAAGTATTTAACTTTGCATCAGATATAAAGGAAACTCTGGGTGCTATAATTAAACCATGTTGGGGCAGACAGAGAGCTGTTATCCCACTTATTTAGTATATTCTGTAATTGAGAAAATGTTCAACAAATTATACTTTTTTAGTGATTTACATGTACATTTTATAGGGGACATGTCTGTGTATAGTGAATAAATAAATTTTATAGTATCACAAAATATTTTGGATTCATAGTTCCTTATTAGGATATGAAGTTTACCTATACATCAACTTCATCACTTACATATTTTATTTTTGTCTTATTTCTGCCACTTTTAAATTTTTCCATGTAAAGTTATTCATCTAAAAATGTGGAAGTGTTTAAGCTTGTAATTTATAAAGATTTTGAAAATATACCAGAATACACCTAAAGGAGATATGAAATGGAGGTCTTTTTAATTTCTGTTTAATTCTTTAGTTTTTTGAACTTGCCCAAGATCACACAGCAAATAAGATGGAGGTACTAGATTAATGTTTATGGTTTTCCACTTGTTTCCTATTTGTTTCTGTTCTTTTTTAAAACAAATTTTTAATAACAATGTGATTAATATAATGAAAGCTAGAGTTCAATTAGAGGGAAGATTTAATAATTTATAAAAATAATTTAATTATAAAAGGCATTTTGTTTGTAGCTTTCCTGAATGAAAGAGAGGCTAAATGTAATCCAAGATCTCATAGCTGTAGTGACTCACTCTTCAGCCTGGCTTTTCAGATTTTAGTCTCACTATACTGCATTTTGACCTTATTCCTGTTTGTAAAATTCTGAGATATTTTGAAGTGGGGAGGCTGTGACTCAAACAGCACAGTGGTAGCTCAGGAGTTCATCTTAACAGTGTTCAATTAGAAGGTCTTTCCAGCTTTTAGGAGTTCCATGCATAAATTGTCCTAATTGATAAATGAAATAAGCAACCTGTTTGTCTTCAACTATTGACATCTATGCATAGCTAGCTGTTATAGAAAATGTTCCTTCTCTTGGGTTTTTTTTTTTTTTTCATTTGCCCCCTCCAACAGTGTTGGTTATGTTCATTGTATTATTTCTATGTATTCCTAACAGTTGTTTCACCCCTATGTTCAAGGGATGGGATTCTTTTCTATTTGGAATAATAAGCGAGGCATGCAAATTCATTTCATTGATAATTGACACAGTAGTTTGTAAATAAGTAAAAAAAGGCCTTTGTGTTAATTTTTTTGTAGATCACATCTCTTTGAATGCTAGATAATGAAATAAAATGGTCTAGAATCCAAAAAATCTTGGATTTTTTTTAGGTTTAGCTCTGCCTTACAGATTTGTGACTGGGTAGGCTTTCGTCATTTGTATAAGAGGTTTGAGATGTACTCTGTCCCGCTTGTTTTACAAAGTAATTGCCTATGCGAATACAATTAAACACTAGAAAACTTAAAAAAAAGAAGAAAAAAAATTATTATTTAAAATAGAAGGAGAAATAAGGAACTTTTCAGACAAGTAAAAATTAAAACAATAAAGCAATACTAAAACTATACTTTAAAAATAATATTGAAAAGTCTCCTCTAAATAGGAAAGAAGCAATAAGATATAAGATGGAGGAAATCACAAGTGGAAAGTAATCACTTAAATAAGCTGGTATACGGATCAAAAAAAAAATCTATTTCTGAAGGTGATGATAAACACAAGGAACAACAAAAGGACAAACATAAAGATGTAAAAAAGGACATCAAAATCATAAAATGTGTGGAAGAAGAGTAAGAAAATCTAGACTCTATTTTAGGATATGTTTGAGCCTATATGACTATCACCCTAAAGCAAGCAGATATAAGTAAGGGGTTAACATACTCAAAGACTAGGGTACCACAAACCAAAAACAAACAATAGATTCATAAAAACCAAAAAGAACAGGATACAAGCATAAAATAAAAGGTAATCATCAAACCACAGTAAGTAAAAGAGAGGAACAAAGGAGAACCATAGAACCAACTGGAAGATTTAAAATGGCAATAAATACATATTTATCAATAATTACCTTAAATGTCAATGGACTGAATGTGCCAATCAAAAGACACAGAGTGGCAGACTGGATAAAAAATAATAGCCTACAATATGCTGCCTATAAGAGACCCACCTTAGGCCAAAGGACGCACATAGATTGAAAGTGAGAGAATGGAAAAAGATATTTCATGCAAATTAAAATCACAAGAAAACAGGAGTCACAATATTCATCAGACAAAATAGACTTTAAAACAAAGGCCAGGATTTCCCTTCATGGCTCAGTGGTTAACAAACCCAACTAAGAACAATGAGTATGTGGGCTCAATCCCAGGCCTCACTCAGTGGATTAAAGATCTGGCACTGCCATGAGCGGTGGTATAGGTCACAGAGAAGGCTCAGATCCATGTGGCTGTGGCTGTGGCATAGGCCAGCAGCTGTAGCTCCGATTTGACCCCTGATCTGGGAACTTCCACATGCCATGGGTGTAGGCATAAAAAGCAAAAATAAATAAATAATATAAAATAAAGGCCATAAAAAAATACTACTTAATGATAAATGGATGAATTCAAGAAAAGGACACTACGCTTGTCAACATATAGGCACCTAATAAAGGAGCACCCAAATATATAAAACAAATACTAACAGATATAAAAGGAGAAATTAATGGGAATACAATAACAGAAGACTTTAACACCCCACTCACAACAAAGGACAGATATTCTAGACAGAAGATCACTAAGGCAACAGATACTAAATGACACAATAGAATATTTAGACTTAATTGATATTTTTTAAGAACGTTACATCAAAAAAACAGAATATATATTACTTGCAAGTGTACATGGAATATTGTCTAGGTTTGACCACATACTGGGGCACAAAACTAACTTCAGCAAATTTAAGAGTACAGCTATTATTTCAAGCATCTTCTCTGACCAAAATGGCATGAAACTAGAAATCAAAGACAGGAAAAGAAATTAGAAAAAAAACTGACTACATGGAGACTAAAAAACACGCTACTAAAAAAATAGTGGGTCAAAAATGAAATCAAAAAGGAAATTTAAAAATACCTCAACACAAATGACAATGAAAATACAACCATACCAAATCTATGGGATGCCACCAAAGCAGCACTTAAAGGGATGTTCATAGTAGCACAGGCCCTTCTCAAAAAAAAAAAACAAGAAAAATCTCAAACAACCAAACTTACCACTTAAATAATTAGGGAAAAAAAAGAAAACCTAAAGTTAACAGATGGAAGGAAATAAGATCAGAGAGGAAATCAACAAAATAGAGATTAAAAAACAATTTTTTAAATGTTGGTTCTTTGACAGGGTAAGCAAAATTAACAAACCTCTGGCAAGACTTACCAAAAAGAAAAGAGAGAGAACCCAAATAAAATAATAAATGAAATAGGAGAAATCTCAACTGATACTGCAAAAATCAAAAAAAAAAAAAACAAGAATACTATGCACAATTATATGTTAACAAATTTGACAACCTGGAAGAAATGGACAACTTTCTAAAATCATACAGCCCCCAAAAAATGAATGAAGAAAAAATAGATAATGTGAACAGACCAATTACTAGAAGTGAAATTGAGTATATAATTTAAAAAAAAAAAAACTCCCTACAAACAAAAGTCCAAGACCAGATGGCTTCACAGGTGAATTCTGGCAAATATACAAAGAAGTTATAAAGATCTTTCTTAAATTCTTCCAAAAGATTGAAGAAGGAACACTCAGAAGAACATTCTATAAAGCCTAAGACCAAAACAAAAGATACTACCGGAAAAGAAAATTATAAGCCAATTTCTCTGATAAATATAGATACAAGAATTCTCAACAAAATTTTAATAAACCAAATCCAACAACACATAAAAAATCAATCACCATGACAAAATGGGATTCTTTCCAAGTTCACAGGATGGTTCAAGATATGCATATCAATCAATATCATACACCATATTAGCAAAAGAAAAGTCAAAAATCACATGATGATCTCAATAGATGCAGAAAAAGCATTTTACAAAGTTCAACATCCATTCATGGTAAAAACTCTTACCAAAGTGCATATAGAGGAAACATATTTCAACATAATAAAAGCCATTTATGACAAACCCACAGCCAATATAATATTCAATGAAGAAAAGCTGAAAGCCTTCCTGCTAATATCTGGAAAACAAGGATGCCCATTCTCACCATTTTTATTCAACATAGCACTGGAAGTCTTGGCCAAAGTAATCAGACAAAAAAAGTTACAAAAGGTATCCAAATTGGAAGGGGAGAGGTAAAACTATCACCGTATGCAGAAGACATGATACTATATATAGGAACCTCTATGAACTCCACACAAAAACTACTCAAACTAATAAACAAATACAGCAAAGTAGCAGGATCCAAGGTTAACATTCAGAAATTGGTTGGATTTTTGTATACTAACAATGAAATATCAGAAAAGAAGTGTTAAAAAAAATACCTTTTAAAATGGCACTGAAAAAATAAAATACCTAGGCATAAACCTGACCAAGGACATGAAAGACTTACATGCAGAGAACTATAAAAAACCTTAATAAAGGAAATTAAATGGGATTCAAAGAAGTGGAAAGATATCCCATGATCTTGGATTGGAAGAATTAATACTGCTAAAATGGCCATACAACACAAAGCAATCTACAGATTTCATGGGATCCCTATCAAATTACCCATGACATTTTTACAGAACTAGAACAAATGATCCAAAAATTTATATAGAACTCTCATGTGGCTCAGCAGTAATTAACCTGACTAGGATCCATGAGAATGCAGGTTCCATCCCTAGCCTCACTTAATAAGTTAAGCATCTGGCATTGCCATAAGCTGTGGTGTAGGCCACAGACATGACTCAGATCCTGTCTTGCTGTAACTATGGCATAGGTTGGCAGCTATAGCTCTGAATCTACCCCTGGCCTGGGAACTTTCATAAGCCACAAGTGCAGCCCTAAAAAGACAAAAAAAAATTTATATGGAACCATAAAAGACCCAGAATTGCCAAAGCAATCCTGAGGGGGGGTAATTCTTCCAGACTTCAGACAATTCTACAAATCTGTAGTAATCAAGACAGTATGGTATTGGTACAAAAACAGACATAAGGATCAATGGAACAGAATAGAGAGCCTAGAAATAAACCTAAGGTCAATTAATCTTTGACAAGGAGGCAAGAACATAAAATGGAAAAGACAATCTCTTCAGCAAGTGGTGCTGAGAAAATTGGACAGCTGCATGTTAATCAATGAAATGGAACACTCCCATATCATGCACAAAAATAAACTCAAAATGGCTTAAAGACTTAAACATAAGACATGACACCATAAAACTCCTAGAAGAAAACATAGGAAAAGCATTCCCTGACATAAATTGTAGAAATGTTTTCTTAGGTCAGTCTCCCAAGAGAAATAAAAACAAAAACAAGTAAATGGGACCTAATCAAACTTATAAGAACAGCAAAGGAAACCATAAATGAAAAGACAACCTACAGAATGGGAGAAAATAGCTGCAAACAATGCAACCAGCAAACATTTAATCTCCAAAATATACTAACAACCATACAACTCAACAACAAAAAACAAACAACCCAATCAAAAAAAAAAAAATGGGCAGAAGCCCTAAATAGATATTTCTCCAAAAAAGAATACGGATAGCCAGTGGGCACATGAAAAGATCCATTTCTCTAATAATTAACAATGTTGAGCAAATCAAAACTACAATGAGGTACCACATCACACTGGTCAGAATGGCCATCAAATAACAAGTGCTAGAGAGGGTATGGAAAAAAGGAAACCCTCCTACAATTTTGGTGGGAATGTAAATTGGTATAATCACTATATGATCCAGCAATCCCTCTCCTGGGCATATATCTGAACAAAACTTTCATTCAAAAAGATACATACACTATTGGGAGTTCCCATAGTGGCACAGTGGTTAACGAATCTGACTAGGAACCATGAGGATGCGGGTTCAGTCCCTGCCCTTACTCAGTGGGTTAACGATCCGGTGTTGCCATGAGCTGTGGTGTAGGTTGCAGACACGGCTAGGATCCTGCGTTGCTGTGGCTCTGGCATAGGCCAGTGGCTACAGCTCCGATTGGACCCCTAGCCTGGGAACCTCCATATGCCGCAGGAGTGGCCCAAAGAAAATAGAAAAAAGACAAAAAAAAAAAAAAAGATACATGCACTATTCACACATCACTATTCACAATAGCCAAGTCATGGAAACAACCTAAATGTCCATCAACAGATCAATGGATTAAGAAGGTGTGGTATATATACACAATGGACTACTATTCAGCCATAAAAAAGAACAAAATAATGCCATTTGCAGCAACATGGATGCAACTAGAGATTATCATACAAGCGAAGTAAGTCAGAAAGAGAAGCACAAATACCAGATCATATCACTTGTATGTGGATCCTAAAATATGGCACAAATGAGCCTATCTATAAAACAGAAACAGATACACAAACACAGAGGACAGACTTGTGGTTGCCAAGGGGGAGAGGGAAGGGTGGTGAGATGGTCTGCAAATTTGGGCTTAGTAGATTCAAACTAATACATTTAGAATGGATAAACAACAAGATCCTACTGTTTAGCACAGGGAACTATATCCCATCTCTTGGAGTAGACCATGATAGAAAATATTTTTAAAAGAGCGTACGTGTGTGTGTGTATTATATATTAATATACACATAAATTATATTATAAATATATACATTTAATATATGCATTATATATATATACACATTTAATGTATATTAAAGAATGTGTATATGTGTGTATATATATATATGAGTCATTTTGCTCTACACCAGAAATTGGAACATTGTAAATCAGCTATACTTTAATTTTTAAAATGGAAGAAAAAAAGACCTATAAAAACAAATCCAAAACAATTAACAAAGTGTCAATAAGAATATATGTATTGAAATTGAACTTAAATGTAAATGGATTTATTGCTTCAAACAAAAGATGTAGACTGGCTGAATGGATACAAAATCAAGAACATTCCATCAGAAAGCTGCAGAATATACATCCTTCTCAAGTACACATGGAACATTCTTCAGAATAGACCACACACTGGGCCACAAATCAAGCACTGGTAAATTCAAGAAAATTGAAATCATATCAACCATCTTTTCCAACCACATTGCTTTAAGACTAGAAATCAATGTCAAGAAAAGAAAACCGCAAAAAAAAGAGCATG